>NW_012136969.1:3853080-3854900 GCF_000956105.1 Propithecus coquereli | reverse complement strand
CAGGCATTTATCATTTCTTTGTGTCAGAAATATTCCAATTCTATTCTTTTAGTTATTTTAAAGTATACCCTAACTTATCATTGATTATAGTCACTTTGTTGTGCTATCAAATATTGTTCATTCTAACTATCTAACTATATTTTTGTACCCATTAGCCATCTGCACTTTATCCCTGCCCCTTCTACCCTTGATAGCCTCTGGTAACTATCGTTCTACTCTGTCTCCATGAGATCAATTGTTTTTAATATTTAAGTCTCACATATGAGTGAGAACATGCGAGATTTGTCTTTCTGTGCTTGGCTTATTTCACTTAACGTAACGTTCTCCAGTTCCATCTATGTTGTTGCAAATGGTAGGATTTCATTCTTTGTTTGTGGCTATGTAATATTTCATTGTGGATATGTATAGCACCACAATTTCTTTATCCATTCATACATCGATGAACACTTAGGTTGATTTCAAATCTTGGCTATTGTGAATAGTGCTGCAATAAACATGAGAGTGCAGATATTTTTTTGATATACTAAATTCCCATCCTTTGGATATATACCTAGCACTGGGATTGCCAAGTCATATGGTAGTTCAATTTTTCATTTTTTGAGGAACCTCCATACTGGTCTCCATAGTGGTTGCACTAATTGACATTCTCATCAACAGTGTATGATGATTTCCCTTTCTCTACACCAGTATTTGTTCTTGCCTATTTGATAAAAGCCATTTTAACTGGGGTGAGATGATATCTCATTGTAGTTTGATCTACATTTCTCTGATTAATGATGTTGAGCAATTTTCATGTGTCTGTTGGCCATTTGTATGTCATCTTTTCAGTATTCAGATCTTTTGTCCATTTTTTAATTGGATTATGTGATATTTTTTTTTTCCTATTGAGCTGTTGGAGCTCTTTGTATATCCTAGTTATTAATCCTTTGTCAAATTAGTAGTTTGAAAATATTTTATCGCTTTCTATGGGTTGTTGCTTTACTTTGTAGATTGTTCCTTTGCTATGCAGAGGTTTTTAGCTTGATGTGGTCCCATTTGTCCAATTTTGCTTGGTTCCCTGTGCTTTGGGGGTATTTATTAAGAAGTCCAATGTCCCAGACCAATGTCCTGAAGCATTTCCGCAATGTCTTCTTTCAGCAGTTTCATAGTTTCAGGTCTTAGATCTAAGTCTCCAATGCATTTTGATTTCATTTTTGTATATGGTGAGAGATAAGTATCTAGTTTTATTCTTCTGTGTATGGGTATCCAGTTTTCCCAGCACCATTTATTGAAGAGACTGTATGTTCTTGGCACCTTTGTCAAAGATATGTTCACTATAGAGATGTGGATTGATTTCTGCGTTCTCTATTCTGTGTGTCTGTATTTATGCCAGTGGCATGCTGTTTTTGTTACCACAGCTCTGTAGTATACTTTGAATTCAGGTAGTGTGATTTCCTCAGTTTCTTTTTGCTCAGGATGGCTTTGGCTATTCTGGGTCTTTCTGTGTTTCCACACAAATTTTAGGATTATTTTTTTTATTTCTGTGAAGAGTGTCATTGGTATTTTGATGGGGATTGCATTGAATCTGTAGATTGCCTTGGGTAATATGGACATTTTAAAAATACTGATTCTTCCAATCCAGGAGCATGGAATTTTTTTCCTTTTTTGTGTCCTCTTCAATTTCTTTCCTCAATGTTTTATAGTTTTCATCGTACAGTTTTTTTGCTTTTTGGTTAAGTTTATTCCTAGAAATATGATTTTATTTGCAGCTATTATAAATGGGATTATTTTCTTGATTTCTTTTTCAGATTGTTTACTGTTAATATAGAAATGACACTGAT
>NW_012136969.1:3804785-3850730 GCF_000956105.1 Propithecus coquereli | reverse complement strand
AAAGAGTGATAGTTTGACCTCTTCTGCCCCCATTTGGATGCCCTTGATTTCCTTCACTTGTCTGATTGCTCTGACTAGGACTTCCAGCACTATGTTGAATAGAAGCAGTGAGAGAGGGCAAACTTGTCTGGTTCCAGTTCTGAGTGGGAATGCTTTCAATTTTTCCCTGCTCAGTATGATGTTGACTGTAGGGTTTGTCATATATGGCTTGTATCATTTTTTAGGTAAGTCCCATCTATGCTTATTTTCTTAAGTGTTCTTATCATAAAAGAGTGCTGAATTTTGTCAAATGCTTTTTTAGAGTTAGAGAATCTGCCTGGTAATCCAGGAATTCTCCAGTATCTTACCCAGTGTGCTGTTTAGAAGCTCTGATGTATTTCTCAGTTTGTCAGTTGAATTCTCGAGCTCCAGAATTTCTGCTTGACTTTTAAAAAAATATTTCAATCTCTTTGTTACATTTCTCTGATAGGCTTCTGAATTAGTTCTCTGTGTTGTCTTAAAGTTCATTGAGCTTCTTCAGGACAACTGTTTTGAATTCTTTGTCTGAAATTCACCTATCTCCATCATGCCAGGATTTTTTACTAGTACCTTATTTAGCTCATTTGGTGAGATCATGTTTTCCTGCATGTTCTTGATGCTTGTGCATGTTCATTGATGTCTGGGCATTGAAGAATTAGGTATTTATTTTAATTTTCACAATTTGGGTTTGTTTGAACCCTTCTGTCTTGAGAAGGCTTTCCAGATATTCAAAGGGAATTGTGTGGTGACCTAAGTCTTTTGTGACAAAAGACTGTATCAGCACTGTGGGTGCCCCACACCAAGTGAGGCCATGTCTCTGTGGACTTCTGGTGGTACTGCCTTGGTAGATTTGGGTAAGATACTGGAGAATTCCTGGATTACCAGGCAGAGTCCCTCACTCTCTTCCCTCACTCTCTGTGCTTTGCTGCTGGAGTTAGGGGAATGATATGTGCATTCCCCTGTGGGTACGAGAGCCAGGTCACACCTGAAGCCAACCCAGTCTCACTCAAAGCCAGTGGTGACTGTTGCCTGGCTGTCTCTGATATTTATTTAAAGACCAAGGGCTCTTTAGTAAGCAGGTGGTGAATACTGCCAGGATTGGGTCCTTCCCTTCAGGGAAGAATGTTTTCTTCTGGTCCAGGAATGCTGTCCAGGAAGCAAAGCCTGGACCCAGGGGCTTTGGGGTTCTGCTCAGTACTTTATTTTAGTATGGCTGAGCTGGAATCTCAGTTGCAAAACAAAATCCTCTGAATTCTTCCCTTTCGTTTCCCCAAGTGGAATAAAATTCTCCCTGAGCTGCACTGCCTGGAGTTGGGGGAGGGGTGACACAGGCCCTGCCTTGGCCACTGGTACTGGTATCTCACTAGATCATGTGCACCCCAAGTTCACTGGCTGGAGTTGGGGGAGGGGTCACATAGGCCCTGAGTTGGCCACTGCCACTGTTGGCTCACTGGGTCATGTGTACCCCATGCCCACTGGCTCCATGATAGCACAGCCATAGGAATTTCCCAAGGACTGCAGCATTTGTGGCTCAACTGCCTTATTAATTTAGTCCAGGACCCAGGTTGATGTTTGCCAGCTGGTAGAGGGGCTAGCCTTAACCCGGGTTTTGGGGAAGAGAACTTCCCTCTGGCCAGGCTGGTCTAAATGCACTTCCTGTGGGCACCAGCAGAATTCTGTCCTGTGCCGTGTTACCCTGTGCCATGGTGGCCCTGGGTTCCAGTGCAAAATCCCATAATCATTTGCTCTCCCTCCCCAGGCACACAGATTCTCTCTCCTCTTGGTGTGCTGGTGTGGCACTGCTGGCAAGCGTGGGGTGCGATGGAGGCAGGGTAGTGTAGGCAATGCGAGATTGTCTTTTCTGCTCTCTTCAGTGCCTCTTTCCTTGATGTAATGCTAAAACCAAGTAGTATGATCAAGCTTACTTCTGTGGATAGTTGTTGAATTTGGTGTTTGTGCAGAGGGACAATCACTGGAGGTTTCTATTTGGCCATCTGGCTCCACCCTCTGTTTCACTGTTTGGAAAAAAAAAAGAAAACACAGGGTCCCCTTATTGGGATTAGGAAACTCTCTTAGCACCATCCAGATTTTACTTTTCAGGGATGTGATTTCAGCAAAATGAAACATATCTTTTTCACTTTCTTCTTTGCAAGGCTCTTCTGAGATCTCAGCTCCCAGCTCCACCGTTTAATCTTGGCTTGATTATACCAAATGCACAGAAATTGATTTTTTTTAAAGTTGTCATGCTTAACTGAAATCTCTGAAATGGTGAATTAATTCACAACTGGTGACTATTTAGTGAATTAGCCCTAGATATGGACCTCATTGGGCCCAACGCCCTGAACCAGAGAAAGCCTTACCAATGGGCAGCTGGTGGAGTTGCACCTGCGGCCTTCACACTTAAAACCTGTGGCTTCTGAAGAACAGAAGAAACACCAAAATGAGAAAACACCTGACTGCATGATCACTACTAAAGGCAGAATAGGTTGGCTTTAAAGACAGGGAATGAGAAGAAGCTACAAATATTTTGTACAGAATTACATGTAATGAGTCTGCTTGACTTAGTAAGCCTGGTTTTACCCAATTCTAAAATACTAAAGAACACTACTTAAAATTAGAAAAAAATTTGCCTTATAGGACGATTCACTGGAGAGATAACCTTATGTAACAAATGAAACATCATCCCAAGGGAAAAATTGTTCTCTGTTCCAAAGAACTTGAGATAAATAGATAGGTGAAAGCTCCATTATGATTAATAGGGAGATGTAAGCACACGTTTCCTTTAAAGAAAATTTCTTTGAGGAAAAAAGCATCACCCTCGCCCTACCCTTTATTCTTCACATGGATTTATTTGGCTTCTTCAGAAGACCATATCCTTTTATAGATGCAAACACACAGGATGCCAAAAGGAACAAGCCAGGCTGAGGACAGAGGCACCAGCCTTGAGTGGTGCAAAAGTTGATTTTTTTCCTGGCCGAGTCATTTCTAGTGTTAAAAGTGTGTGGCATTACCGGAGTTTCTGTGAGAAGCAGAACTGTTAGGGGGCCGAAGGATGGGCTGGGAGTAGGTCCAAACTCGATTTCCTTTTCAGTTTTTCCTCCATCACAAGGCTCCTGTGAGTCAGGGAAGTTAGATTTGGCAAAGTGTCCTCTAAGAAGAAAGTGTTATTGAAAGCTGTCGTCCCCCTATGTTCAATGCAGCTTCAAACCCTGCTGAGTCTACCTACCTCCTAGAGACTCTTCATATCTTTCCAACCCACACTCTCTTCGTCATTACTGCCTCTACCCTACTTCAAGTCATAATCATGTTTTGCCCAACACAAGAGCCTCTTAATCATCATCTCACTTCTGCTCTTGATTCTCTTCAACCCATTCTACACATAGATACCACCCAGAGGACTCTTTAAAAATAAAAATCTAACTATGCCATTCTCCTGCTTGCTGAGGGCCTCCTATCACTTTAGGATAAATTCCAAAGTCCATAACAAGGCCTCCAAGATCTCTGAAGTGCTCTCCAACATTACCAAGTGTCTCTTTTCCATTCACTAACTGGACATCCTCCAGTTTTTCACATGTATAAAATTCTTTCCTACCCCAGGGCCTTTGCATGTGCCCTCCCCTTGGTCTCATATGCTTTTCCTTCTGCTTTGTGTCTAGTCACTTCCTCATTCTAAACAGTCCAATATATATGCCACTTCTTTCGGTAAGATAACTTTGTCTTCCCCCTCTAAATCAAGAATCCCTTCAAAGTACTAATTATATATTAAATGTTTTGTGGCTATTTTCCTTTTCTTCCACTTGACTCTAAGCCCCATGAGGATAAGAAACAGGTTTATTTATTTTGTTGCATATCCTCAGTTCTTCGCATGACTCTTAGCCTATAATAGATGCTTATTAAATACTTATAAGTGAATATATAAATCAATCCTGGAAAATTCTGGATCAAGAATAAGGATGTGAGCAAGAGGTTTGGTGTTCATTACAAAATCCCCACAGTGGTACATAATAGTAGATGACATAATGGTTCTAGCACACATCTTGAATTCAGCAGGGAGGGCAGAAATAGTATCATGCCTTAACCTAACCTCACTGTTTAAAACAAACATGGGCAATCTGGTATTTGATGTGTCTGCCTCCAAGATATTCAACATCCTTGAGAGATTCTGCATATAAATGGAGGCAACCCAGTTTTTCGAAACACAAATGCCACTCATGGTTCTTCTACTCTTTAAATCATCCCAGTGATACCTACTCCCTCTCCTTCTGAGTACAGAATTATGCCCCTTTGCATTCTGGTTTGGTAAAGCTGCATGTTGCCCTTTTGTCTAGCACAGAGTAATAGATCTTTAGAACTCACCAGAAGTTCATAACATGTTTATAACTGCTGAGTGCAGGTTCATCACCATTATTCCTATATCTAAATGTATTCATCTTTCGGCTACCTTCAGGCCCCATTAAAATTCACTTTATTTCCAAATGAGTCATAGTCTCCCTTCAGCCAAATTAGGAAGAAATCTGGCATCCACATGAGAAATTTTAACCAGTGGGTTTTTTTTTTTTTTTTTTTTTTCTGTCAGGCCATGTTCTGGGCATGGAATCAAGGTCATAGATACCCACAGGGCCAACAGTCTCATAAGGTTACTCACGTGAGGTGAATACACGCTGTTAGCCTTTCCGTTGTTTCTTCCCAGTTCCTTCTCACAGTGAGTCAGACTCTGTCAGGTGCCCCTGGGCCTTTCTTAACAAAGGGAAGAAAAGTTCACTGCAGAATTCATTCTCTGAGGCTACAGTGAGTGACCACTTGTCCTATTTGGACAGAGGGCTTTGTCCTTGGCCAAAGACCCACGTTGAGGGGGGCCTGGCATGAAGAAGTGAAACTCGAATGGCGGACTTGAGGGAGCATCGCGAGGCCCGTGCAGTGTGGCAGGGCCGACGAGCAGGCGCACCACCACAGTGGAAAGGAATCGGACCGGCTCAGGGATCCCAGGAGTGCGAGCCCAGAGACACCCCTTAGCTCCCAGTGTGGCAGGGTGGTGTCCTGTGGAGCATGGCTTAGTCACCCGCCAACATCTCCCAAGTCCAAGGCCGGGACAAAGGAGCCTGTGGCCAGAGTTCTTGAAACACTACAGAATCAAAACTAGAAAGAAGAATAGAAGGATAACCCGACTCACTTTGTCTTATGTTCTTGGAAATGCTATTTGGCGGCTAGACATTTAAATGGCCTCTTGCTGTAACAAGAAATGGGTAACGTGAAAGCAATTTGGCCTGTCAGCATTTTTTCAACATGTCTTATTATGAACAATGAAATAACACTAATCCCTCATGGCAAGCTCAGAGTTTGCAAATTGTTCCCTCTCATGGCTTCCTTTTCCTCCAGTACCATCCCCTGAGTCATCTAAGTAGGTATATTACACTGAAAAACCCATGAAATGATGTGGACTTGGTTCAAAAGCATCTTGATGCAGTGGAAAGAGCAAAATTTGGAGTCAGGCAGACCTGGATTCTAATATTAGGGATGATGTATATAGTGCTACTGTAGGATTGTCACAGCTCCCCTGGGCTCATTGTTTTGAGAACAACTAGATTGTTTGTGAAAGTTCATAGCTTGGTATCTGGGATCAATACAGCCTCGAGTATTCTCCGGTTCCTTGTCCCCCTCCCCAACTTTAATCAGACATCATTCAGAAGATAAGCTTAGGCCAGAATGAAATGGGAGATTAGGAGAAGTTTTATCAGAGGAAACTTCTGTTCCTAAAAACTACTCTCTGACTTCTTATTGACAACTCAAAGATATCTATGGGTAAGTTGAAGATTCAGGATTGCTAGGCCCCCAGAATGGGCTTCTGAGTATCTTAATAATTTGAAGTATTATTTTATTCACCTAAACACACACACACACACACACACACACACTTTCTCTCTCCCTCTCCCTCCTCCTCCCCCTCCCCCCCCTCACACACACACACACACACACACACACACACACACACACACACACACACACGATGACCTCTCAGTCATGCCCTTATTAGGGTTTATCTCAGCAGACATGGGAACTGAAAAGTATTAACACTTGTTTCTGTTGAGGTCACTTCATCGTGACTCTTCAAATAACCTTTGCCCAGTGGATAAAGTTTAAAACAAAAGACATGATCCAGAATACATTTTGTGATAATTTTTTCTTCTCTTTAGAAAAAAAAATATGTACAAAAAAATCTAAGAAGAGCCAATATGGAAGTGTCGAGAAAACATTCTGATAGGTACAGACAAAGGAGCTCCTTCTCTCAAAGAAGTTACACATTAGTTATCACCATGCTAGAAAAATGAGATGCAGTTAAAATTCTAGAACAATTAAAAGCCACAAAGTGAAGCTGTTGCTCTGGGGCTCTATGCTGTAGATGTTCTGATTCCCTTTCTGTAAAATAATACTGTGCAAACTGTAAAATATTCATTTTCATATAAAGTCCATACAATATGATATATAAAACTGTTGAGTTGGCAGGGAAGGCTGGTGATGGCTGCTTTTTGGAAAGGAGGCTGCAGGGTGGCCTGCCTGCCCAACGACACAATTCCATAAAGATCTTGAGTTCTGAGGTGGGCGAGGCCATTCTCTAAGAAAGAATCACATAACCCCAATACCCCCCAAATCCAGGATTTTCTGACAATTGTTTGTATAACAAAGTGGCTTCATTAATTTATTACTTTAACTTTGAGTGCAACAACCTGTTAGATCAAAATACAAAATTCTTTTTGAAGATAATTATTTTGCACAACTGATTTTGAGATTAATCATTAACCAGCGTTGTCTTTCCTGCAACTCAAAAGTTTAACTTTCATTAAAATTCAAAAACTCTGGAAGAGGCAGCAACTGTGGTAATAAAAGTTTAAAGTGAATTGTTATATTTATTTCTGTTTATAAAACTGAGAAAAGAAGGTTTGTGTACAAATATCACAAAACAACGTCAACCATTGAATAAATGTGGTTCTTCAATGCACACTTGAATAAGAAGAAAGTTTTGTTGGTTTTAAAATTCTGGCATAAATATATTAAAGCTGACCAAAAAAAAAAACAAAAAAATCAGGGCAAGCTACATCACTTCCTTATACAAAAAATGTACAAAACATTAGCTTCTAACTAGATAAACATAATATTTGTCCTCACAGTTTGACATTGGGTAACTGTGTATTTTGAAGTATCGAATTGGAAGGTGATTAAAAAAACAGCTTGTGACATGTCAGTTGTTTCAGGTAACTTCGGTCATGGAGGCAGAGTGATTCTGCAGAACAAACAGAAACAGATAAAATCTTAGAGCTGGATCAATTGACGTATGCACACACACCCCTGAATACTCCCTGGTTTTCTTAGTCTCCTCAAGTTTGCACATGCTGTTCCCTCTCCCCAGTTTGCTCTTCCAAGGCCCCTCAAGTTCCATTACCTCTCTTGTTAAATCTCCCCTAGTTTTTCTTAAACCACAATATGATCATTCCTTCATCTAAACTTGTTGTCTGTATAACTCTGTCTTACACTTAACTATTTTCTAATATAAGCATTTAAGGATCTCAAAGTAACTGTAGCATTCCAAAAGTTTTTAATGTTTTCAATATTGAACAGTTCCAATTTTTAAAAAGCTTATGACTTATCCTTTGAGTCATGAGTTATATAGAAATGATTTGATATTTCAAAATGTATAGGGTTTTTTTTTTCTAGTTATATTTTTCATTTTCCTAGAGAATGTGGTCTACGTAATATAGATCCATTAAAATTTCTGGACATTTGCTCCATGGTCTTGTACATGATCTATTTTCATAATGTTTCATGTGTTTTGAGGAGGATTATATATAATGCACATTAGATCAAACTTACTAATAATAATCACGTATATCCTTACTATTTTTCTTTGCTTATTAATTACAAACAATAAGAGAGAAAGGTGTTTAAAATCTCCTGTAATTGTGGAGGCTTTATCTTTTATTTGAACTTATTTGAAGGCATTTTATTTGAACTTGAAACTCAATGCTCTGGGTCCATCAAATTGGCAAATACTTTTAAAAACTGTGGCTTTAATTATTATGAGTTTCCTGATTCCTGTTTGTTTTTAGGACATTGGGGGATTTACATTACATTCTCGAGCTCAGCTATGCACTTTAGAAACTGAGTATTTTGTATTTTTCAAAGTACTTCTGTCTGCTAACCTTGAAAACTGAGATTTGGTGTATTTCTTGCCATAAGGCAAAAAATAACTTTCCTTTTATGCTTTTACTTCTATAATATGCTTTCTTCTTATAATTCTTTTTTTGGGGGGGGTCAATACTTTGATCATTTATATAAGATTCCATCTATGACTAAGTGGTAAAGATAAAGGAATTCAATGTTCTAAGATAACTAGATGGGTGACTTTGGGCAGATTTCTTTAATTTTCCCATCAAGTCTTGTTTTTTTCCTAATATGAAGTCTATAGTATCACTACTTCTGAACCAAGGGGCCATCAGAATCCTCTGAGAGTTTTTTTTTTTTTTTTACTCCATACCTTCTGAATCAGAATCTCCTAGGGTGAGGGTCCAGGCATCTGTGGTCTTAGTACAGATTGGATTCTTCTTTTTTGTGTTAAGGGAAAAAAATATTTTCCCCCAAGTGGAAGACATAGGAGTCTCTGTACCACATCCAGAGTGAATTAATACAATTGCTTCATTTGTAATTTTGCTTTTTGTTAATAGAAACCGACCACGTCAACAAGAACACAATTGCTCAATGCTAATTCTGATAGCTCAAGTGAATTGTGGGCATTGGGGGCAAAGATCTTGGACAGCTCAAAATTGGTCCCTTTGGGATCACAATAACTCTGTAAGAACATAAAACAATGCTTTGGAAACTTGACTGTTTTGTTTTATTTGAATTTTCTATAATTTTTTAGTTTCTCTTTAGTACTTGGGAAGGATTTTAGAAAATGCACCCTGTCTCAATTAACTATACTAAGGGGAATCACAGAAGGCAGATATTAAAATTTGAGTTAGTGTTTTTAGAGGGGAGAGCACTGTAGCTCTGGGGGCTCCATGTGGCACAGGGAAAAGAATGTCTCAAGAGGAAGGAAAGAAAGGTGACTTGTACCCTTCCCCATCCAGATAGTCTTCTCCTTACAGTATTTTGAATGGCGGGATAGATTTCATGTGTATGACTGTGTGCTCTGAAGAGAGGTTCTAATTGCTCAGATCCCAAAAGGTTCTCTTCCTAGGTAGATGATTCTATTCCAGAAATTACAAACAAGCAGTTTCTAATAGAAACCAGCTGTTGGAGGTGCACAGGAAGTTCTTGCCCACAGGAGAAAACACAGGGAATATTTATTTTAGAAGAACTATAACTCAGATAAAACATACCAGCCCCTGTAATATTCACTGCTGGGAATTGTGATTTCAAAAAGGAACATTCCTTGAATAAAGTCTCAGGCTGTGTGGTATGGTAGAATAGGCAGGGCCTTTAGAATTAGATGGGTCTGTGTTTAATTTTGACTGGGTGACTCCAGCATGTCACCTAAACTCCTGGCACCTTACTTGTAAAATAAGATAATAATACCAATTGCAGGATTATTGTGAGAATTAAGTGAGATGGCTCTCAATAAATTCTAGTTCTCTTTTCTTGACCAACAAATAAAGGGTTTATCTTTCCTAACTCTCCATGTGGAAACATTTGATACCCAAACACCCAAAGTAGATGCTTGGTTACTTGAATCTTTCCCAACTGGTACGTACAGCGTAACTTGGGGGGCAACACTTCCCATTCAGTTTCCTGTAGCTTCCTTTTGACTAGGCTGAAGAAGTCCCACTCCTCGTTTCTCATAAATGTCTACTTTCCATGGGGGTTCAAATAGTGACCATGGTCCAATGTGAGGTTCTTGGTTCTGGTTAAGTTTCTAGTTCAGGTTTTTGGTTCTAGTTTGTATCCATGCATCCAACATTTATTTCACATCTAGTGAATGCCAGGAAGTATGAAGACTAAGACATAGTTCATAGGGTCCTGATCTCAAAGATCCCTAAGTCCTTGCGGGAGGCAGATATGAGGGAACACTTGGTTCTAATTGGGGGGGACAATTATATGAGATGGGCCCTGAGAGTCATTTGGCCCAAGCCTGGTATTCAGGAAAGGCCTCAAATTGTATGCAGATGAGGTGGCAAAGCTATATTGATGGGTTTGAAAGAAGTTCAACTACTGCCTGTAGTAAACAATGAATTTATGTATAAATATATTTAAGAATTCTTCTTATGAATTTATATATCTTAAAGAATCTATCCTATGAATAGCAGTTTTTAAAACCCTGGTTAGCACTTCATTTTTCAGTGTAAGTAGAATCCCCCAAAATACGGCCTGGATGTCTCTAGGCCTGGTCAACTATCAACAGTCCTGAGGGTGAAGAGAGAAAGAAGTCTGGGGAAGGCATTAGAGGGGTAATGCTTGAGCAGTGTTGGGTGGAAGGATGGGGTGAGAAGAGAGTGTTCTTTGATCAGCATATTCAGGGGACAGTATTGACAAGGACACAGAGATTGTGATATGTTTGTGGAACTCAGCAAATATTTTGTTTCCTTTTCAAACTTTCTTCACTCAGAGATAACCACTCTGATGTCACTAGGCACAGAAACATAATTAGGTCGGGAAGAAAAGCTAGAGAGATTCTATAGCACCTTCATTAAAAGGTATCATTATTTAGCTAATTTATCATTCAACCTGCACCAACAGTCTGTATAGTAATAAACCAGAAATATTTTCAATACTTTATTTCTAATTATATCAAGTCAAAATGTTCACCTTAACATAAGTTAAGGGAAAACAAAAAGACTTGGCACTGGGTTTAATGGAGAGTCCTAAATATTTTCCCTGGAATGGAGACAGCTTTATTGTTTTGGGTTTTGTTTTGTTTTTTTCCCCTGGTTCATTAATGTTAGAGTTCATTAAGGGTGAAGACATAAGATAGTTTATCTCAGATGTGTGATAGTTAATAATATTTAAATAGTGAAATATATTATTTAATATTGCCCTGATATGAAGTACAGGATAATTCCAACAAGCAGTGATTTGCTTTTCCCTTGCACTAGCTATAAAAATGGCTTAGTAAGAAAATGCCAAACATAAACAAAATTTCAAGATAAACAGACTATTACAGAAAAGAAACACTTAAGCAGGATTCAGCTACCTGAAAAAGGTGACATGCTCATAAATAAACCCTGGTTTATTATTGGTTGTGTCCCTCTCTGTCTGCTTAAAGAACTCCTGCTTGAAAAACCCATCCCAGCTCTCTGGCTTGCTATGTGGCCCTGGGCAAGTAATTTAGCATCACTGTCTTCAGTATCTTACCTCTGTGAAATAGGAATTATAGTATCTATTCAATAAGGTGGCCTTTCAAATAAGAATATATCTGTAAAGCACCTAGCAATCGTCCTAGGCAAAAGTAAGTATGTAATACCATCTTCCCAGCTGGCAATTCTTCTCTGTGGCTTTCCTTGCTTTCTCAGAGTAGACTTTTTCCTCATCTGCACTCACACGGCACTTTGCCGAACTCTGATTCGGCGTGTTGTATTATGGTTCCTCACTTATAGCCACCTTTCCTCATCATCTGTGAATCCTTTAAGGACAAGGACTATAGCTGATATGTTTTGCACCCCTGGCATGATGCAAGGTTCTGTTGCAGAACATTGGATCAGGAAATAATGTTATATTGATTTTCTCACCAGAACAGGTCCAAAAGGACATTTAGTTTAGAAGCCTTTTTAATGTGCCTCCAGCTTATGTCAGTGGATGTAGCAAAACTTTTTCTTTTCAAATGTTGTCTCAATTACTAAATCAAGTTGGCCTTGCATGTGATCAGTCCAAATTTCATAAGTGAGGCATTATATCAGAGGCCAAAGTATCCTGAAGCAGGTGGGGCTTAAGTTAGACATTACTAAGAACTTCCTGAGGAGTCATGCTTGCCAACCCCAGAGTAAAGACAGAACTAATTGAGGGAAATGGTGAAGACTCCCTTCTTGAGGGCCTTTACAATGAATGAATCGGATTTTTATTATAAGTTCAGTGGTGTCAGTGGATGGATTGACCTCCCAAGGTTATGGGTTTGAGCCTGTGGGTGGGTTAGGTTTGCTAAAACCGCTTTACTATACCTGTGCACTTAAGGTTTCCAGAGGGCTTTCTATCCTTGGGAAAGCCATTAGGGGTACTCCACGGGGATCCTCAGGTTTGGGTTTGGAAGGAGATCCTTGTGTTCCTTTAAAGTTATGAACCACACACATTCCCTGCAGGATGAGGGGGAAAAAGAGTGGGGTAAGACTGCAGCCATCCATTCCTGGCCATCTGTGAGTGTGGAGGACTTTCCTATCTTCACCATGGTGACCTTTCTCCTTGGAAGGAGGGAGTAGGGGCCATGGGAGGCGTGGCCCAGGGTGTCTGCTGATCACGTGCTAGATGTGAAGGAAACATCTATTTGATCACCAGGTGGCCATTGACTCAACCCACCCCATTGGGCCTGTCTTCTCAGCTGTAAAATGGTAATAGTAATACCTACTTTATGGCTTTATAGTTATTAAATACACAAAAAATGTAAATCACCTGACAATAACAGTGAACATTTATTGAGGGCCACTGTGTGTCTGGCACTGTCCTGGATTTTATCTTATTTAACCCACCCAACAATCTTATAAGGGAGGTACTGTTATCATCTCCAACTTAGATCAAGGGACACAAAGAAGTTAGATAACTTGCCCAAGGTCACATAGAGATTTGAACTCCAGACCCCCGGATCACACCCCTAGACTACTATGCCTCTCAGCAAGTGCCAAACACATAGCAAGTGCTCAGTCAGTGTCAGCTGGCCTTCCATTCCTACCTGAGATGATCATCCTCAAATTACGACTTTTGCTTGAGATTAAATAAACCATTAGCGGCAGTTTTCTTCTATTGCGTCCATTTAAAAACTTTCCCTATAAGTTACTACCCACTTTTCTATGTTTCTTACTGAGGCCCCTTCATAACTGACTGTTTTAACCATCTTCTCTGCTCCTTTTTGCCCAGGGAGAGTTTATCTGCTTCTTCCCACGCTTTCATTGTTGTGCCTCTTTGTTTCTACATCGTGTCTTTGAACCTTTCCCGTCCCTCTTCAAACCCTGCAGAACAAATACTCTCCGCTCCATTCACCTCCATCTCACTCTCCAACTCTGCTTAAAATCCCTCCATTCAGGAAATGGGAGTAGTTGTAGAACTTTGGAGTTGAGAGACCCAGGTCAGATTCTTGGCTTACTGGTTGGGTGTCTATTGGGCAAGTTACTTATCTTTGAGCCTCACTTTTTTTCATCTATAAAATGTGAATAAAAATATTGTCAGGGTTGCCCTAGGAGCACTTGATTTGATAAAGCATATGGCATGTAGTACTTGCTCAACTAATGATTTCCTTTCCCCAATTCTATCTCATGGGAAACACAAACATGCAAAGCGATATTGAACGTATACAGCAGATTTGCTGCCATTCGCAGTATTTGCTCTTCTCTCTTTCTCTCTGTCTCCTCTCCAAGTCCCTGCTTTGAAATGCCTTCAGGCTCCTCCAGGACCTCCTTCCCCTCCCATTTCCCCGCTTTGTGTGTGTGTCTGTGGGGTGTGCACATGTGTGTGCGTGCATGCAGACAGGGTAGTCTCGCTCACGCCAGAGCAATTCAACAGCAGATCTGGGTCTTACATAAAGGCCACTGGGGGAAAACAAATTCTGACGATTGGGACATCACTTGAAAGCAATAAAAGACCAAATAGTAACTGAGTGGTAAGAATCAGGGCTGCAAGTTATGGAGAGAAAACAAGTTTAATGTGAAGGCAGTATTTGTGTACGGGGCTTCAGCAAGCACCAAGACCTTCACAGATATCGTCCCCAAAAGACCCCGTGATGTTGCTCGGGACAGCCAGAACTGCTCTTTTTCTTTAACTGGGGTGGCTGGCTCCAGGACTGATGGAAAGAAAATGGTTTAGCTTTCCTTTTGAGCCCAAGTCTTTATTTATGTACCATTGATTTCCCTTTGAAACCCCTCTGTCGTCTTGAAGTCACCTGTTTTCTTTCCATCTTTTAAAAAACATTCTTCAGGAAGGGTAGTGGGGAGCTGTGGATAAAGGGGGGTTGGTTAGCGGGCACAAAAATACAATTAGATAGAAGAAATAAGATCTAGTGCTCGGTAGCACAATAGGGCAACTATAGATAACAGTTTATTGTGTACTTCAAAGTAACTACAAGAATAGATTTAGAATGTTTCCAACACAAAGTAATAAATGTTTGAGTTGATGGACATCCCAATTACCCAGATTTGAATATTACACGTTGTCTAATTGTATCAAAATATCACATGTACTTCATAAATGTGTACAACTATTTATCCATACAAAATTTTTAAAACATTCCTCAGGAAATATCCCTAATGACAATTAATATCTCAGGATCATTTCAGCACTGATTTTTTTCCTGCAACTTCACCCAGAGAATCTGCATTTCAGTCTTTCGTCTTTCACTGTAGAGAGAAAGCCTGGATCCATTCAAAATACAGGCATATCTCATTGTACTTCACGGATATTGTGTTTTTTACAAACTGAAGGTTTGTGGCAACCCTACATTAAGCAAGTGGATCAGCACCATTTTTCTAATAGCATGTGCTCACTTCATGTCTGTATCAGCACTTTTTAGCAAGAAAGTGGTTTTTTTAATTAAGGTATATGCATCTTTTAGACATAATGTTCTTGCACACTTAGTAGACCACAGTATACTATAAACGTAACTTTTCTATGCATTGGGAAACAAAATCGTGTGACTAGCTTTATTGTGATATGTGCTTTATTGCAAAGGTCTGGACTGAACCCGTAATATTTCTGAGATATTCTTGTAATTTTGAATTAGAATAGAGCTTCCCAATCATGTTCTGAATAAATGTGAACATTTCCTGTCTGTATCTTAGCAAGTAAAAAAATTGGAAAACTCTGAGTGATAGGCTGGAAGAGCCATATGCGTATTTTGTATATTGATGAGGGTAGGGAGGAAGGCTAGGAGAGGGAGGAGTTAAGTCATACCACTGTGAAATCCATCTATGTGTGATGCTAATCTTAACGGGTCCTGGACCCGAAAGCTCAGAATAAGAGGAGGGAGGTCCTTCAGGACTGCGATGGCTTCTTTCTCCTTGGGGAGGCTTCCTGAATATTGTTAGAGGATTCATCTTGTGTACAATATGCGAGTCTCCAGGCCTGGTGACTCATTGTATATCCTTCTGGGCCTATTTCAAACCCTTGAAGATAAGAAATCTACACCTGTGTGGTATAATGCCCATACAATGGAATACCACATGGCAACGATAAAGGAATAAATTATTAATAATTTTATAATGTGGATGAATCGCAATATAATTGTGCTAGGTAAAAGACATCAGAAAAAAAGAATACATACTGTAAGATTCCATTTATATGAAATCCTAGAAAAGGCAAACTAACATAGAATGCCAGATGATCACTCGTCTGGGGATGAGGGGACAGGAAGAGTGGGAGAGAAGGCTGTATGTCAAAGTTTATCAAATTATACACTTTTGGTGCCATTTACTGTATGTGGATCATACCTCAAAACTGTTAAAAAAAAAAAAGATAAAAGAATAAAAGTTAACCCTCTTCCTTTCCAATCCAACTGAAATTAAGGGAATTCCTAAGTGAGCAGGTGGCCAGGTCTCTATCTATTTGAGAAACTAAAACATTATCAGAAATGTAAAGATTTGCAGAAAACTGTATTAACCAAAATTCTTCTCCAGAAAGATATGTGGTTAAGAAGCCACTGGTAGTGGAAATAAGATTCCTAAGAGGTATTTTCAGATAATGACAGAGGCCTTCCCAAAAGTGTGGATGTGGTTAATTGCTGGGTTTTTGTATTTCTGAGTAGAACGTACAACTTCGGAGCTAGAGCTAAGCTTCTTGAGATAGTGAAGAAGAAGCTGCCTGCTTCTACCAGTGCTCTTCATTCTCTGTTCTTCTCTCAAGTAATACTTAGCTTCTATTCCCAGTACACTGGGAACAAATATTTAAAAAAGATTGGTTTGACGGTATGCCTGGGCCCAATCCCAAGCCTAGTGTTGCAGGAAGTAGAGCCAGCTATTCATCCTGGGGTACTTCTCTCCCCAACACCAGAAGAAATATGGCCAACTGTATTTCTGACAGGGTGCTTTGAAGTTGCTTCAAAGGATGTATAATACATGGAGAATAATTACAACTCACAAGGTTGGGACAAGAGGAAGACAGACTCAGACTGCGAAGTCTGGGAAACATGACTCGCCATGATCTTAGGCAGCCTCTCAGTGAGCACGAAGGGGATACAGGTAGAAGGAGGGAATCTGACCTACCAGAAACAGGGCCACGGCGGTGCCCAGGATGAAGCCTGCGATCACGTCTGAGCAGTGGTTCCGATACTCAGAGACCCGGTTGAGGCCTGTGAGGAAGGCTGTGCAGAGGGTCCCGAGGCACAGCACCGGCTTGGCCAGTCGACTGCTCTTCGTCTTGATTGTGCTTGTAATGTACATCTGGAATAGGACAGAGGCTGGGCAGTGACCAGGCAGCTGCCTTGTGCTGGCACTGTGCACATGCGTGTACACACACCAGCACACACAAGCAGGGGCCTGTGCCAAAGCAGCCACACCAACTAGTTTTCCTTGAACAACTCTGCTAAGCTACTTAGTAAAAAAACAAAAACAAAACAAAAAAACCAAAAACATTTAGACAGAAAATCAGTGCAGCAAGAACAGTGAACAGAGGTACATTAATCAGTATTTTGTATTCCAGTGGGCATGTGAATACAGCTTATGCAGTGACCCCTCACATCACTATAATAATGATCAGATTCAGAATACGCAATTTCTATACAACAAATTAGACCCACTGGGGTATTAAGAAATCCAGATAATAATCTCAGATACAAATAAAACCTTCTATGAGAATGAAGTTCATGGTGGAGAAGACCAGGTAGGTGAGTGGCTGTGCACAACTGTTTGTGTCTCCTGTAGTCCTGGCTGCTTTGTCACTCTTTCAGGCGGTGTTGACTGATTAGTTGATGGGCTGAATTAGAAATTCCCAATCACTGTGTCACACACATAGGTTTCAGTTGTGCCGGGAAGTTGATTCCCACATTCCTCGGCACAGCTGCGACTAGCTCCATCCATTCATTTACTCCAGTGTGTCTTAAATATTAAACTTTTCTGTGTGTGCCATGACTCGCAAAACGTTGGGAAGACCTGAACTAAGTAAAGATTGATGGGATTTATGACACCTGAGATGTAGGCTGTTATTTCATTGCGAGGAGCTGGGTAAGAATCTTAAGTTTCATAGGATCAGTTAGCAAATGTGTCGCTAGTGGTTTAGAGGCAGGAAGGTGTGCCTCTTTCAAATAAATAAGTAAACACTGTTAGAGCACCTTGGGTAATAGCTACAAGTCACCACTAGAGGGCATTATTGAACCATCATTTAACAAATGTGATAAGTTTAGCAACCCTACAAAATATGCCTATACTTAAATTTTAGTCTATAGTGTATTTGTATGGCCTGAGTACATGTAAGTTCAAATAGATATGTTTTAAAATATTACAATAGAAATTGTTACTTTCCTAGACTGATGCTTCAACACTAATGTGGATAACAGAGGCCCTATAAAACCATGGTTAGATGGAAGTTTGATAAATTACACTATTTTGAGGCTGTGTGGGGAATGTTACTTAAAATTTATACTGTATATATTTAGTTTCTTATGCTCCTATATTTTCTAATTACATTCTTTATAAATGTTTCTGTAAGATTATGAACTATTAGGAGCATGGGCCTATGATTAGTTAGTATTCTTCGCAGTATTAACCAGTACTTAAGAAATTTTTGAGTAATTTCTGAAAGCACTTAACATGCATTAGAGGCTCAGAAGATGTTTGTGCAATTGGAATCTTATATCATGGTTTATCTGATTATAGTCTGCGAGGCATGATTTGAACTGGATTCTATCTGAATCCTTGAAAACGTGTTATAGCAGTATCTATTCTACGTGAGCTGAAGATATTTACTTTTCTTCTCAAAAGAAGTTTATACTTCATTTGATGATGACAAAGTAGTTTATTAGTAACATTTATTTTTATAATGGTATTATAAAAATTAATTTCACACAGCAGTGACTTGAGTGATAAAAATATAGGAAAAGGCACAGTACATTGCTTTGTACTACTCAGGTTCTAGATAACTGAGGACAAATCAACATTTGAAAATTGAAAAATATGCTGAATGCCTCCAATGGCTTTCTTTGTTTTAAAAAAATACTTATTTAGAGGTTTTTGGTTTTGTTTTTGATAAAACAAAGAAGTCTAACCAAGCTATGATTGATCTGTTTTGTAAATTGAAGCTTCTGTGTTATTTCTTAATATGGGGGCAGCTGAAATAACTTTTGTCATTATTCATTAAAGAATAGATCTAAAAGGAATAACTAGGAAGATTTAGATTGGACAGTTGGTGGTTGACAAATTGATCCTATAGATGTGATTCTGCACATGGGACACACAGGCACTCCGCAAATTATTTTATGTTCTGCTAAATAGACCAGACCCATAGCCAGTCACCCTTTTTTCCACCCTGGGGGCGATGGCAGAGCCCCCCTTCCTTCAGAAGCAGAATGTGCCCCTGCAGCTTCTCTCAGAGGGGATGGGAACATGCCCCCCAGAGTGGGTCTGGCACACTCGGAATGCCTGGGAGAAATGGATAGTTTGAAAGGGGTCTTTCCTCTGCCTTTTCCCTCCTCGACATTTCATTGTGAATCACTACACTGGTCATATTCTGAATATAAAATTGAAGTAAGGAAAAGGGGTGTTTTTGACCAACACTGGTCAATGCATTGATACCTGCCAGTGATACTATGCCATCAGCATGCGGGGCCTTTGAGCTGATCCCTAGACATCTGTGTTCTGGGTTCTAGGGAAACCTAGGCCAGAGAAAGGTGAAATGAGGTTATTTCCAGAATGAAAGCTGTTAAAGAGTAGGAAAATAAGAGAGGAACATCATTGTTTCTTCTTTAAGAGGTAGGACACACTTTGCATTTTCTCTGTGATCAGAGTGAGAAATTTTAAGAGAACATCATACCCCAGTGGGGCAGTCAAAGGCAGTGATTCGGGGAGCAATGAGAAGTGGACTTTTGGGTATTGGGGCTCTACTGGGATCGCTCATCTCTCCTAGCAAAGGGATCCAAGAAAACATCAGAAAGAGCAAAGGAAAGCTGCATGTTTATCCCGGGTCTGCACGTTGCTGGGGCAGCCATTCACATAAGGCCCATGCTTGCCAATCTGTAAGCAGGTGTGAGGAAGGTGTGCTGTTCTGGAACCAACCAAAACTCTGGCAAAAGAGTGCTGTTGGGGTGGTAAGAGAATCCCAGATGTGGTGCCAAGAGCCTGGGTGCCAGCTCTGACTGTGTCCTTAGCTGTTCTCTGGGCTCCAGCTTCTGCTTCTGTAAAACGGGAGGCTGTAATTGGGTGACTATCAAAACTCTTTCCAGAACTAGTATCCTCTGGCTGATCAGGGAATTACACTGGGATGTTGGGAGTGGAGTGGGGGTGGAGGGCTATTATATCAATACCATGATATAATATAGGAGAAACAAGTTGTGCATGACTTTAGAAATCATTAAGCAACAGTGATGAAAGAATGGGGATGGGGTCGGTGCAGAGACACACACCCCAGCAAAAACCTGGGAGAGACAGCAAGACTTGTACTCACCGTGGCGTATAAGGCGGAGTAAATGCTGAGAGCAGCGTGTTTGGAGGGAAAGGACCTCCGAGCCTTTTCTATCACTTCCAGGTCCCCAGTGCAAATGTTCCCATTGTTTATGAACTGGTGGTGCGCTTGGCAGTCTGTACTGGTGTAGTTCGGCTTGCACACGGTCAGGAAGTACGGCGTTAGGTGCCCGGTGACAACTTGTCCGGCGTTTACAAAAATGTCAGTAGCAAAAAGTCCAAATGCAAACACCCCTATGAGAAGATTTAAAATAATTAGGAGTGAAGACATACCCCATCAATTGGTTTTGCCCCTAAGAGGAAACAGAGCAGTGAGAGTCTGTGATCTATCGAAAAGATCCTAAGTCCTTCCCAGAGTCGCACTGCCCCCTCACTTTCGTCTTTCTGGGGAGTGGTGCCTGCTTCCCAAATCACCATTTCTTCTAAATTTACACAGACATTCTACTGTTAGCATTGTATTATTCTGTATAAGTAATGTAAAAGTACAGTCTAATAAAAGGAACTTGAATTTTGGAGTCATATAGCCCTGGGCTCCAGTCTCACCTTTGACTCGTTCACGGTATAAAGTATTTACCTTCTTTGAACATCCATAGCCTCAGTTGCAAGAATAGGGTAGTTTGGGAAAATAAGACAGGCACCATAGCAGGTATTTTGTACATACGTTAGCAGTTCTCTTTCCTTACACAAAATACGTTCATTCTATTTGGAAATACAAATATTCCTAGCAGGAATATCATGGCAGGTGAGAGTGAATGAGGTTTTCAGGGAATTGTCTCTAAAAAAGAAAGATCATTTCAGAAACTTTGAATTGGATGTTTCATTTGATGTCGGAAACAGGAAACGAGAACAAAGAAAAGGTGTTAGACAAATGGTGTTGACTGTCTTAGTTTCCTATTGCTGCTGTAACAAGTTACCACAAACTTAGTGGCTTAAAACAACACAAACATACCCTCTTAAAATTCTGGAAGCCAGAAGTCTGAGATAGATTTCATTAGACTAAACTCAGGGTGTAGGCAGGGCTGTGTTCCTTGTGAAGGCTCAGGGTATAATCCGTTCCTTGCCTCTTCTGTCTTCTAGAAGTTGTCTTCATTCCGTGTTTCATGGCCCCTTTGCAGCAATTGACATCCCTGTGACTTCTGCTCCCATCGTCACAGCTCCTCTGACTCTGACCCTCCTGCCTGTCTCCTAAGGACCCTTGTGATTACATTCGGTCCATCTGGATAATCCAGGATAATCCCCCATCTCAAGACCTTTAATCACACCTGAATTCCCTTTTGTCATGGAAGGTAACATTCACAATTTCCAGGGACAAGGCCATCTTGTGCTGGGGAGGGGGCCATTATTCTGACTTTGCTGTTTGGCTGAGAACCCTGTAGGTAGGCTACCTTCCTCCGTTTTATCTGTTCTCTGGTAAATACCACAGGATTAGCTCCAATAAGCTTGAATATAGATAAAGAGAATTCCTTATGGGAATTCTCGGGAATTCCCAACACGGGAAGCCGTGTTGTGAATTTCAAAGCCTGTGTATTATATCTATATGTTATCTGTTAACAGCATCGAGGGAGGCTGTGTAGAGCTAAGGTACTACAAGTCGCTTGAGAGAATGAAGAAGGTATTCCAAATGCAACTCAAGGAGAGGCAGGCAAGGTGAGAGGCAGTGTTAACCCTTGTGAATGTCAAGAGTCTGCTATACTTTCAATTAAATGTCTACCCAACTTTTATTCCCATATGCAATATCCTGAATCTGCAAATTGTGCTTGTTTCAACGCCCCAGAGTTGATCCATTATAGCAGAAGCGAAGACAAGTTTGGCTGAAACCTTCATCCGGTTTTCATTCTGATCTGTATTGATTGCCATAATTTTCCTTTTCGTGGCTTTGCCAAAATGTGCTTTATCACAATGAGAATTGGCTCTTCTGATAGCTTCGGCTGGCTCACACCCACAGGGTCTGACCCTGGGAGCAGACATCCACTCAGTCATCATTCCTGGCAGTTTTCACCCCCAGGTCCTTGAACTCCGAATGGTTGGAAATTTTTTTACATCTTTAAGTAAGATCCTCAAAGACCGGGTCTCTGGCTCTTTCAAGGGGCAATAAGTCTGTCCAGACATACTTTTCCAGGAAACTAGGGTAATTTATGATTTGAAAAAGGAAAAGTGACAGCATTTTCTTCTGGCACTTCATTTGTCAGGAGTTGTTTCCAACTAGGGCAGGTTTGCTCTTCGTGAGGCAGAGGATTTCTCGGCTCCTTGGATCAGTGTCTAAGGCGCCAGCTCCGTGGTCACAGAGATTCGGGGACTGTCAGCTCCCCACTGTCCTCTGCGCTGTTGCTGAAAGCTGCTTTCTCTGCTTCTCTTTGCCTCCTCTGGGTTATGTCAGCTTCTCCTAATGGCTTAACAAGCGTCTGCTTCCCAAACATGTCATTTTGGTGCATTCGATCTAGCTTCAGAAGGGGACCGTGTCAGCAGGGGAAGTCCACCTGCCCAGTGCACGCCGCACCAAGAAAGGGCGGGAGAACCTGCAGACAATGCCAGATCATACAGGGCTGTTGTAAAGAAACTCAAACCATCCCTCTGTTACTTATCCCTGAGCTGCTTATGAGTATTTTTATAAAGTACTGGAAGCTAAAAACAGCTTTCGAGTCTGAGTGAAGCACCACTTATGGTCTCCTGTATTGTAAGGTATGATTCGAAGGAGGTGTTTTAAAAATGTCTATGTATCCTAGTTTGGTATCTAAAATTCAAGTGAGACCATAGTTTTGAAATTAAGACATTTTTCACTCCTGTACCGCACCCCACCGCCCCCCAACCTTGGCTGGTTCTGTGTGTCTGATGGCTCTGCTCCATCAGTGGTGTTTCTTGCATTGGGGGGGCTGATTATATTTCTGAATGGATTTTCAAATTTACAACAGACAAAAAAGTCTAAAGGTAAAGCACTTTTGATTGGCCAGAGCTATGTGCTGGAGATACTTGTTGTTATTGCTGTTGCTTTGTTTGTTCAGAATTCTGAAGAGGCTTGGTTTAGAAGATCGAGAGCTATAGCCTAGCCCTAGAGCATGTGAGAACTGAGTTTCTAAAATCACCATAGAGCAGGGCAGGATGTAGATGCAGCTGTCACACAAGGAGGAGATAGAACCCTGCCTGCTCTGGCTAAAGGAATGAAGAGGCACTTCCATGCTCCCTGCCTCATGCTGGGGTCAAACTTCAGGGGCTGGGCGATAAGAATCTTCAGAATGATTTTTGGAAATTCAGATAAAGGGCATCCTATGCCTCTCTGGGCGTAGCTCCGGAACCCTGAAAACCCCCTAGGGAAGTTTCACATCTAGGTTGGCACCAGAGAGACAGGGCAACTGCATCATCCATGGCTGAGGGAGGGTAAAACTGGTTGAGGAGAGGCTTGGAAGTAGGACAAAGAGACTGGCACCTACCGATGATGTCCATGGTTTTGTCATGGCGACATGGATTGTCCAAGGAAACCTGACCTTGCCTCCTCTTTGTGGCCTAGAAGAATTTAATGGACACATGCTAGGCTAGTTAAAGGATAAAGAAAGGTAAAGATGAAGGTGTCCCTCATGTTTTCCCCCTTGGGGTTTCACCTGGACCCTATCTGATCTTAGATGGCACATTGTTGGACAAATTAAGATCTTCGATCACTAGCAATTAAGACATGGAGTAAAATTGTGTGGTTCCTGCTATGGAATCCGCGCAGGGTTCCAGCCCTTTCACTCCACCAAGAATGCAGTGGCAACAGTGACATAACCAGGCAACAGGGGTGATGAGGATCTTTAAAGCCCCCGATAGTTGGCCTACTGGTAGACAATAATAGGGCTCATCCCAGGAGACCTTCAGAACTGGGCGAAATATAATAAGCAGACTGCCCTGTGTTGAGGAGGACTCTGTTGCTGTCCACCAAGCAGACCTTCATAAGGAAGCCTAGACCCAGGCAGTAGAGCAATAATTATCAGAGGCTGATGAAGGACAAGTTCCTTTTTTTTCTTTTTTGAGACAGGGTCTTTCTCTCTCTGTCACCCGGGCTGGAGTGCAGTGATGCAGCCATAGCTCACTGTAGCCTCCAAGTCCTGGCTCAAGTGAACCTCCTGCCTCAGCCTCCTGAGTAGCTGGGACTACAGGCACATGCCACCACACCCGGCTAATTTTTCTTATTTTTTGTAGAGACCGTGTCTTGCTATGTTGGCCTGGCTGGTCTCAAACTCTTGGCCTCAAGTAATCCTCCTGCCTCAGCCTCCCAAAGGGATGGGATTAGTGTGGTGGTGTGAGCCACCACACCCAGCCCCAGTTCCTTTTAAGCTCAAACAGCCTGTGACTGTAGGTAGAGCCTCCAAACAGAAGGCCGAATGTTCTGTACTAAATTATAAATGTGTAATTTTCCAGCTAAAATGGTACTTTGCTGACAGCTTCTGATGGATTAACTCTCAATCATCCACTAAAGTACACATGACAGTGAAAAAAGATGAAAAATAGTGACACTGAGAGGTAGGACTGATGCCAACCCACAGGGAGAACCAGTGAGAGGTTTCCACCACCAGTAACCTATGTGGGAAGGATGTTTAGTATCTCCTCTCCCTCTCTCTCCCTCCCTCCCTGCCCCACCCCATGGAAAACTCAAGCTTCCCTCAGAAGACAGACCACAGGAGAAAACACAGGGGACATTTTCCTTTCTCCTCAACTGCCCCCTGACTCTGAGAGCCAGGATTTTAGACTCCTCAGAAAACAGGGCTGCTATCTGGATGAGTTCTCTCTGAATTTTCCTGCAGACTGTCTCCTCTCCTACCTCACTTCCCTGAATGAACTTAGAGACACACCTCTGGACAAGAACTAGGTGGGAGGTCGCAGGGGTGCAGGCCCAGGCACCTTGCGTTCCCAGTGCACAAGCTCTGCGTGCTGTGCAGGCCAGCACGTGCTGGCCCTGCTCTGTGTGCCCTCTGTCTACAGAGCACCAGTGAACCCAGCAGCCAGGACGGGAGGAGATGCCGGTTCACTAGAGTTGCAGAGCTCCAGTAGGAAGGCTGCTGACCAGGGATTCAGCTCAGAGCTGTGCACGTCTGCTCTCAGGCGTAGCTCTGGAGAGTGGGCCAAGACAGAGTCACACTTCTGTCTGTTGGCAAATGCTCACTGTGTACAGATCTTGCCCCACATAAGAGTGAACAGGGAGAAATAAACAATCACGTATCACGTGGGGTCTTGGAAAAATACTATTTTCAACTGGTATGGTACCATTCTTTCATATTCCTTGTTTCAGTAGGAACCTTACATTTGTGTGGATTATTCAAAAGTCCATCTCTCACATTAGAATTGTAAAATATACAAGCTTTATAAGAGTAGGAACATATTCATTCTTGCTTATCATTGTATTCTTAGTACCTAGTATCAAACTTGGCACATAGTAAACATTCAATAGAAATTTGTGGAATCAACAAATTGCTAAAGAAACTTTAGAGAAGATTAACAGGAGAAGATAAAAGAGCATAGGAACTTGTCCATATTTTCTTTTTTAAATTTAATTTTTTTTTTTTTTTTTTGAGACAGGGTTTCACTCTCTCGCCTGGGCATGAGGGTAGTGACATCATCATGCTCACAGCAACCTCAGATTCCTGGGCTCAAGCGATCCTCCCACCTCAGCCTACTGTGTAGTTGGGTCTACAGGCATGTGCCACCACGTGTGGCTACTTTTTCTATTTTTTTGTAGAGACAGAGTCTTGCTGTGTTTCTTAGGCTGGTCTCAAACTCCTAGACTCAACAATCCTCCTGCCTCAGCCTCCTAAAGTGCTAAGATTACAGGTGTGAACCACAAGGCACAGCCCATATTTTCCAATCTATGTTGATGTTTCACATCCCTGAGTCTATAGAATGTAGGGTTGACAAATCATTTAGCATGTAAGTTGTAGGGATTGCATCTCTTTTTATAAATTTCACAAAATCCAGTATAGTACTGAACACCTGGAAAATAGGATAATTGAAAACTGGGACGTTATAAGTGTCTCATGAATTGGGAAACTTACAAATCATAACTTGAAAATCAAAGCATTCTGTTTTCAAGGCAGCGAGAATGAAAAAAATCTTATCACATGAAGATCTATGCTATACACAGGAAACACTTCTTATTGGAGACATTGGTGAAGCACGTGGAATTGAAGTCATGATGAACAGTTTTACTTGGACTCGTACCTGTTAGAAATGTCCCCATTTCTGATTCTGAGAAGTTACAATGGTTGTCAGTTTACATATAACACATGGGCACATAAAAGCATGGCTCCCACACATTTTCATGTGGGGAAACTAGCACTGGGTACTTTACAAAAGAAAAGGATAGCGAAAAAGAAAAACAAGCTATGTGGGTTAAGTTGGTCCGTTACTCTGCACCTATGTGAAAAGGGAAGGGGAGGGATGTTCCCACCCTGAGAGGTCCTGGCAACCACTGCCCCACTCCTCCCTCAACATTCCTTCTCAACCTCTTATCAGTAATTGCAAAGACAACGATTCTTTTGTCTCTGTATAGTAAAACGTTGTAATGAAAGAGAATTAAAGAGGTACTATGTTGTGTGATTGAGAATGCTTAGCATTTCCTTGTTTTCAAAACTTAACCAGCTTTGTGAATCTTTTAGTGGTAGCTCTTCTATCAGGAGGCTCACAAAACAAGGAAACTTGCCCTCAAATCAGTTTCTGACCTGTTTTGGTTGCAAAAATGATAGGAAATCTTATCCCACACAGATGTGTGCAAGCAGATGGCATGGGTTCACCAACACCCTTTTCAGCGAAGGAAAGGGAACACTTAAGGAATTCCTATGTTCGGTTTCCTCAAACTACTAGCCGTTGAATTCTGATCCAACTACTAGCTCTCAATTCGAGATCACATCTTTCATTAAGTCACCATTGTAAACGGAATACAGGATACAAAGACATGGTTGCAGTTCCTTTTGCTTTTTCTTTTGCCACATCAAGGTCCCCAGCGGAAAATCTCAATGGATAAAGTAACTCAGCTGTTGCCAATGTGACCTCAATTCAGCTGTAAAGACTATCTCTTCAGGAAACAACTTTTTTTGTTGTTGTTGAGACAGAGTCTTGCTATGTTGCTCAGGCTAGAGTGCAATGGTGTCATCATAGCCCACTGTAACCTAAAACTCCTGGGCTCAAGCAATCCTCTTGCCTCAGCCTTTTGAGTAACTGTGACTACAGGCATGTGCCATCATACCTGGCTAATTTTTTTTTTTTTATATTTTTTGTAGAGATGGGGTCTTGCTATATTGCCCAGGCTGGTTTTAAACTCCTGGACTCAAGTGATCCTCCTGCCTTGGCCTCCCAAAGTGCTAGGATTACAGGCATGAGCCACTGCACCCAACCTAGGAAACTACTATTTTTTTAGGAAAAGGAAAAATGGTGAAATGTTTTTTCCTTAACATGCTTTATTCAAACTGGAAGTTTCTTAATGCAGATAAGTTATTTGCAGTTACCATTTTCATCCCATTTCCTTATAAGGATGTCCTGAGCTGATGAGATGTTTGAATATGACTGCCATGGATACTAGGTAGAAGTACTCACAATAAAGATAAGGGTAGCTAATATATTGTGCTCAGTATATACTAGGTACTGTACTAAGTGCTTTGTGATATTAGTTCACCTAATGCTCACCACAACTCTGTGTGATGGACACTTGTTATCTCCACATTTCACAGATGAGGAAATTGTGGTACAGAGAGGTCAATTAACTTAACCAAGTTCACACAGCTAATAAGTAGAGGAACTTGGCTTAGAAACTAAACAGTATGGCTCCGGAGTCCATATTCTCAATCATAATCCTCTAAGTTTATTTTTTTCATGTATTTTAAAAAATTTATTGGTAAGCATCAGGCCATAAAAACGTTTTAGTTTATGCTTGGTAGTGTATGCACACAAGGCACTAAGAAGAAGCAAGGATTGATAGCACGTCCCTGATGAAATGTATTGCACTTGTTACAACGGAACAAGAATTCCTCAATTTCGTAGTCACAATCTTCCACCAAGAATGTGATGGAATAGCTGTGGTATACGATCATTTAATAAGACACTTTTCTCGTCTCTTTGGCAATGAATCTGACTCTTTGTAGTATGATGCAAATGCAATTGGTGCAAAATTGATCCATATACATTAACTATTTTACTTCAAAAAGAAGTTTCTGACAAAATTGAATACACTAGTTCCTCAGATAGTAAATTTAAGGGATTTATAGAATAAGAATTCTGTGGTCTGTCTCCTTTAGATGCTATGCAAACACCAAAGGCTGGCAAAAGTCTCCTTGTCTTAATGGCATGGTTTAAATCACAAGAATAGATTTCATTTAACTCAATTAATATGAACCTTAGTTATTCTATCTATAAAATGGGTTTAAATAACAGGGGGCTATTGAAATCATTGAAAATAGTTGTAAAAACACCCCGTAAATTGTGAGCTTTATATAGATATTAGCTGCTGTTGTAACCGAGGGAAGCAGATATTACTATAACTGAGGGAAGTAGTTATAAATTAATCATAAAATTATGTGTTAAATGAAGGAAAGAGATAAGAAACCCATAAGTATAACAGTCTAAAATAAATATTCAACTGTGTTATTTATCCTTTGTGTTAATGAAGCACCTTTTGCAACATAAGCTGGTGGTTTTTAAAAAATACTTTGCATTTGTCATTATTTTAATTACTCATAAGTGAAGATGAAAAATAAGATAATGAGTAATCAATCTGAAAACACCTATTTTTACAAATGAAAGAATGAACAAATACATTTTTACTTCCTCAAGGCATAAAACCTGCGTGACTTTTTTTTCTTTTAAAAAAGAGACAGGGTCTCACTCTTGCTCAGGCTGGTCTTAAACTCTTGAGTGCAAGTGATCCCCCTGCCTTGGCCTCCGAGAGTGCCAGGATTACAGGCATGAGCCACCGCGCCTGGCCTTAAAACCACGTGACTTCTTGACAACAGGGTTTTATCTCGAGTGTTGTCTTTACTCCTCCTTTCACAGGACAGTTCCTTGGTGCTTTTATCTCTCAAATGTCCAACTCTCTCACCACCTAGCCTCTACACATCTTCTCAGTCCCTCTAGGCAGTTTGGATTCAAATACTGATCGACAGAGGTGAAAAATTCTAAAAGTTTGCCAGAGGCAATGGTAACTTCAAAATAAAATGGAGGCTGTGGATGCAGCTAAACCTACAAACTATTCCCTGGGTACAGAGCACATATGGAGAAAGAAGTGTATCTACCAAGGAATCTAGAAACGGGAATATCCAAGCCTGGATTTTCAGAGGGTTGCCAGGATCCCTCCAAGTGTGTTTGTGATTGCACGTTCGTACGTTGCTGAAGCTGAAGCTGATCTGAATCTATTCCCGTTTCTACCGCAAGCCCGCGTGGGTGGCAGCCAGCCCTGGTGATTTATAGATACCGATCTGGTGCTGTTGTCCTCTGCTTGATGCTTTTCCTAATCACTTTTTATGTTCTAATGTAATAATTTAAATTGTTTCCAAAACCCTTTTATTTTTTTCAATAATGGAAAGCTTTGAAACCACTCTTTTCTGTTGGGAGTCATTGCAGATGTTCAGAGAGCATTTTTGTGCCTTACTGGGCCTAATTGTCATACAACAGTATAGCAAAAAATATTTGTAACTTTAAGATGTCTTTGAAATATACTTGTTTTCTTAGTAATTATCAACTGAGGGTAATCCTGCCCCCAGGGGACATTTCGCCATTTTTGATTGTCACTAGTGTAGGCTAGCGAAGGAGGAGGTGCTACTGGCATCTGGTAGATAGAGGCCAGGGATGCTATTGAACATCCTACAGTGCACACAGGCCTTGCTCTTGGTACTTTTCTTTTACGGTCTGGACTCATGGCTCAGAAAAAAAGTTGGGTGCCTGGGCACTGTGACTTATTTTTAGGCTACCTGGACAGGTTGAACTTCCTCAGCCATCACACATTCCCTGGACAGCTGGTTCCCTGGCATTTGTCCCTGTCTTGATTGCTCTTCCCTACTATGAGGTCACTGTCAACTCAATTCTCACTGGATAACAGTCTCCTGTCTCCATTTGAAATTGTGTATCTGTCCCTATAAAGCCCCTCTTTCCTTTCCGTAGTTATTTTTCTCCAGAACACTTACCTTCTAACACTATAATTTACTTATTTTGTTTAATGTCTGGCTTCCTCCATTAGAATATAAACTCAATGAGGGCACATTTCTATTTGGTTTACTAATGTCCTCAACACTTTCATCCGTGCCCAGCATGTAGTAAGTGTTCAATAAGTCATTTGTTCAAAGTTGAATGAACATGACCAGTCCCCCAGCCTATATGCTAATTATAAGCACTGAATGTGAGCACAAATGAACTGAATCAAATAGTGTCTCTTTTCAGATAAAGTACATTTAAATGACTTTCAAAATTGAGAAGGATTTTCTAGTTCTTAAAGGCTGACATTAAGCTTGTCTCAGGGTATCAATTCTTACAACCATAAAACACCATGACCTTTGAAAATGCATTTAAAATACTCATGCTTCATTTAGATCACACTTAATTTATGGCAATTAATTAGTGTTATGTGAATTAGCTGTTTACCACGGCACTTTCCATTCTGTCCAGTGCTACCTAATCCTTGGACCTGACCTAAACGGCAGAAGACTTAGTTGGTGTTTAATTACATTTTTATTAGAAATAACAATGGAACAACTATGTGACCCACCAAATGAAAACACTATTATGAATAGCTTCTGGATGAAGGCTATTTTAGGTGCTAATAGCTTAATCTTGGTATGTTTGGATCAGTTTTTTTTTTTTTTTTAATGAACTCAGAAGAAAGTAGCTATTCAGGAAGGGAAAGTTAATTTGCTTTTCCTTCTATACAGCAAACGAACCAAAAACCCTCATCAAATTCTAATGCTTTCTATTCATTACTTTTAATATTAAATCAAAATGTTACTATCTAATAATATTTATAAGAATATTTTTACTCAAGAATATTTAAAAATTGAATTTATCTGAACTTCATACATTTTGGAGAGAATGTGACTTCCTGATTTAGTCTTTGCTACTGAAAAAGAAATGCAGGGCTTTATCTCTCCTGAGAACGTAAATCTGTGTATTGTTGCCATGTAGTGTGCTACCAAACAAAATGGTACAAGAAGGAAAAGGAATGGAGAGGGAAAAAATATGACATGGAGAAGTCGAAATATGGGTTTCTAATTTCACTGCATTTGCTTTTATAAAATGTTGGTCAAATTTGTTAGTTCAGCCAGTTCCTTTCCTGACTTCCCACATCATGTAAACACACCTTGAGAAACTATACAACAGTTTAGAAATGGGTAGAGGAGTTGAACTATGTGTGTTTATACTTAAAACGTGGGAGGCGAGGCATCCTTCTGATAACGAGTACCTTGGGAAAAAACGTAGTGTTGGATTTGTGAATCAGAGGAATTCAATTCCCTCTGTCAAGGTCGACACAATTAGCATCTGCTAAAGGGGGAGATGATTTCATTTGAACATTTCCTATTTGACTTCACTATTCTTGCTATTTTCTTATTTGGGATCTGTAGGGCAGAGGCTTCAAGTCTATGCCACACAGAATAGAGAAGACAAAGAATTAGAGAACCATGGTGTCATTTCAGCTCTCCTGTGTACATTGAAGACCATGTTAGAGAACTTGGCCGTGCTTTTGGATAGCCTCTATTTTGACACCCACCTTTTTTGTTAAATTAGTATTCTGATTTTTAAAATTATACATTCATAATAAAAAAATTAAAATTACATAATAATAGAAAACAAAAAAATTATTTGCTCACTATCCTACAACTCAGAAATGACAACAGTTAATTTTTAGTGTATTTCCTTTGGGTCTCTTTATGGGTCACATACACATACAAACACATATAATGTTGTATCCTTTTTATTCTGAAATAATTATAGATTCATAGTGTTCTGACATCACATAACAAATCATGAGTATTCTCCATTAAAAATAATACAATTTTCTGAGGTGACAACTATGGTGGTAGAATTATTGTTAAAAAACTGTTAGATATTTCTAATTTATATTATGATAAAATAATTTTAGTCCATAAAATCTCCATTTTTCTGATCATTTCCTTAGGATAGATTATTTGAAGCAGAATTTCAGGCCAAAAGGACAGTTACTTTTCAAGGCTATTGGAATATACTGTCAAACTGCAATGCAGAAAGGTTGTATCAACTTACTCTCACCAGAAATGTACTAGAATCCCAAGTTTTTCTCATCCTTGAAAGCACAAAGCATCGTTTTCTTAAATTTTGATAATTCATTGGCCTTTTTTGCAATGTGAAGCTGATGGTATTTGCTGAGAAATACTATTTGTAATGGATTCTAGAATAATTACATAAGCTGCAAAAGAAAAGTCATGCAATTTCAGCTTAATTAGAATGGTTAGCTGAAACAGTTGTCATTTTTCAATTTCAATTGCACAGTATGTATTTTGGTGGCTTCTGGGCTAGAAAAAAAAGACTGTTAAGCTCTTTACAATAACATTTCTAGCACATTTTGATTACTACCTTATTTTACCCTAATTTTTCCAAAGGAAACATTTCCATTTAAAGGGTCTTTGTTCTAAGTCGTTCATTTTCTTCTTGTGAAAAAATTAATTCATATATACTCAGAGAGAATAAGTTACTCTCCTCAAGATAAATAGACCCCTTCCCTCACCTCTCCACCTCCAACCCTCCCGTATAAAAAGTCAGAACAGGCTTCTCCAGCCTTCTCTTAGAGACTGCCTTATTTATGCACTTTGATTTCCTTGAACTAAGCTGAAGAGTAGTAAGAAAGTTAAACAGGAGGCAAATGAATATTTAAGAATCAGCATTTATGAAAATAGTTTTAGGCAATCTGTGATTTAACAAAGTTTATCTCTGCTCTCACTCGTCTTCCTCCCTGCCTAATAAAACCCCCGCATTTATTGAAAACCTGTGTGCCAGGCACTCTGTGAGATGCTGTTAATACAGAGTGAAAAAGATAGAGTCCCTACTCTTTAAGGGATTACAAATTAATAGCAATAATACATTTGAGTAATTACAATAGCCTATAAGTGCCTACAACAGATGTAGGTGCAAGGCTTAGTGTCGGGGCCTAGAAGACAAGGTGCAACTAGTTGTCTGGGCTGGTAAAAGGTAATGTTTAAACATCATTATGAAGGATGAGTAGGATTTGGTCAGCTTTTAAAGTGAGGAGGTGGCGTTGGAATATTCTGGGCAGAAGGAGCAGCACACGAACAGGCTCTGAGGCAAGGCATCACATGGTCCTTTGGACGGCCTGTGAAGCAGTTTAGCCTGGCGGGAGAAGAGGTTCTCCTATGGGAGTGGCTTGAGTTGAGGCTGGGGACATGTGAGGACCTCAGATCAGGAAGGGCTCTGTAGGCTATGTTAAGAACACTGGAAATCCATTGAAAGGTTTTAAGCAGAGAAATGATTTATTCTTCATATTTCTGCTTCAGAAAGATCAATGGTCTTAACCAATGCAAAATGGTCAATAGATGGTACTTCTGTGGGGCTGGGGTGAATGAAGTGAAGTTGCAAGACAAGATGGAGGGAGACCACTTAAAGAGACAAGAAATTTTAATGCCCTACACCAGTGGTTCTCAAACTTTAGCATGCATCAGAATCACCTAGACAACTTGTTAAAACAGATGATCAGGCTAGAACCCCGGATTTTCTGATTCCATAGGTTTGGGATGAGGCCTAAGAATTAGCATTCCTAACAAGTCCCCAGATGGCTTAGGATGTCCCCTAGGTTTTCAACGTCAGCAACTGAGCAGATCCTGGTGTTATATGACAAAAGAAGGAAAGCATGAGGCAAGTCTTTTTTTACTCAGCAATTCCCCCCTGCCTTTCAATGCTGTTTCCTCTAATTCTCCAAGTTTTACTCATTACCTGTTAGCTATCTCTCTGCTCTAGTACCCCTTCCTTGCAAACAACACCTCATGCTGCTGAACTCTAACTGACCTCACTGGAATGTCTCCGGCTTATGCCCCCAGGATCCAGCTATTAGTTTATTATGATAGATCCAAATGGACTAATGTGTCATTGATTATGACTATGAGAATTTGATGCTCCTTCAAGGTGACAAATTTCTACTTAACAGTGGTTTTCCTGAAGCCATGCCTCAGCCCAATGTAGTGTCTCAAGTGGGAATTACAGGCACACAAGAAAGGCAATCTGGAGGGTTCATTCCTGGATGGTAGGGGTCTTCTGACATCCCTCAATGGACAAAGACTTGCTCTGCTAATGCACAGAGGCCTATATAAATGACAAATGCTAGTTAAAATTTCTATTTTTTGGACCCTTTCCTAGCTGGAGTGGGTTACAAATAGGTATGACTTACCTTTGCCAAGGAAAAATAACAGTGACTTTTAAAGATACTCCATTTAATTGTAATAACCCTCTGTTCTGAATAGCCAGCTTTCATTATATTTGTAGAAACTAGATCAGACACTGATCATAAGATCTTCTTCCCTGAATCAAATTACGTACATGTGTACATGCATGTATATGCACACTCCTTGGGAAAAGTCACTTTACCCCGTTTTCTATCAGATTCTTCATATGTACAACTAGGACCATAAAATACCTTGCAAGGTGTTGGGTGGATTATATGAAGTAAAAAATATCTAGTTCAGCGTTTTGTATAATATTCACTCTCCTCCTCTTTATCCCTTGATGATTTGTTACCTAGCCACTCTGTGAATTGATCAAACTCTGGACATCTTTGAAAGGAACTATTGTCTGGAATGAATGAACTAGACAGTAGCAGCATCATGTTGATCAGGGTACATCCGATGAGTCAACTACAGACTTCCATAATCTGCAAAAACTTTTATTCTGCAAATACCATCAGTAAACACCTGAGACTATCTTAATGTTAAGGGGTGCTTCTTTTTTATTATTTATTTTTTATTTCGGCATATTATGGGGGTACAAATGCTTAGGGGGATGGACACACTTGAAGGGTTACTTCTTTTAATTTAGATTTTCTTAGGCTTGCCACTATGCTACTTCCCTCATTCCCATTCCAATCAGAAGTTATTGCATATTTGATTTTGAGATGGTCATTTGCTTATTACTTGAAGAAATTCAACCCATTCCTACAACAGGAAAAAAAAAAAAGGATTAAGGATTACCAAAAAGGTTGTTAAAAGCATGCTATATTCTGGCATTCCCTTTCTTAGTTGTCAGTTCTGTGTGTTCTAAATGGTATCATAGCTTGTTTTAATATCACCCATGTTCACACTTTGGGAGTTTTGTCATGGCTTCCAGGAGAATCTGATAAGTAGGTATTTACAGGATCTTATTTGGACACTGTAATAGTTATCATCTAATAGAGTACTTAATGCATAGGAACTCTGCAAGAGCTCTATTCCTACCCATACCCATACACATTCATTCCCATATCTATAAGCATCATGCATAGCACCTCGAGAGTTTTTATGAAAGTCCTAGAGGGACATAGAAAATGTCTTCATTACTCCTTGTAATGAGCAATAAAAGTATTTGTTTTCCAACTTTGGAAAGGCATTATTTTCAAAAAAAAAAACCTTGATGGATGACATTTCCCACCCTGTTAAATTTCCTGCATAACAAAATTACTAGATAAGAAGTCTTGGTCAGGAAACTTGATTATTTCTAAATTCATTTTGTTGGTGTCCCTACATTTGTCTGCTTCAGATCAGGGTATATAGCATCCTGCAGTCAATATGAAAATATATGTCCAAGGAGAATCTGAGACAAATGCTATGTAGTGAAAAAAAATCACAATTGAAATCATTCATAAGACAATTTAATAAGTACTGTACTGCTTCAAGAGTCAATAATTTGGCTTGGTACTAGGATCAGGCTGTTTCCATACTTCCTGCAAAATCCCCAAAGCAGCCCTTGCTTTTAAAGTTGATAGTTTCATAGTTTATCTTATCAAGCGTGTTCACCTTTTGTAAGTTGTACCTACATGTGAGGGCTCAGTTCAGCATGCTCTTGTACTCACCTGTGAATCTTATGATCCTTCGGAGTAATGGGTTCAGGTAACAGCACTCTCCGGTCAGAATTGTTTTCTCCTGAGCAATCAGGGATTCTCTTGTTGATTTTATGAAATACATGGATATTTCACCAATAAAAATCTGGGGAAGGAATGTTTAAGAAATGTCAAGTTGAAGAGTTATTTCGTAAGAGGGACCAATGGCTTTATTTTCTTAAATAACTTTTAAGGTTCCACAATCCTTTTAAAGGATATCATGTTGGAGAGAGAGAGAGATAGTAGTTTGCATTTAGCACCTCAAAAGAATTAGAGAAAGCAATAACTGATCATATCAGATGGAGCTAAGTCTATAATATTAAATTCTAAGGTCATATAAAGACAATTTGAAATAATAAATCGTAATCGAATTTATGACAGGATCATGCTGGGATTGAATCTTTTTTTTTAACTCAGTGTGTGAGCTACAATGATGAGGAATGATTCAGCCAACGTGCCCAAGAAGGCATTATGTACATACATCACAAGTTAAGTGAGACCTCACTTAACACTGTAACTTAACAACATATCATTGTTGAAAACGGACTGTAAGCAGAATGACATACCGTATACGCTACAGGAACTTAAGACTTGTTTATATCAATTAGCCTATGGTAAAAATGGTTTTGTTTGTTTCACTTAATGTTGTAGATAGGTTCTTAGAAACTGCATCTTAAGTGAGGATTTACCTACTGCATTATGTGGCAATACTACCCTTATTTACAGTAAGAATCCTTATTTGATCATGTTTGCCTGAGAGATATTTCTCCTACTGTGAACTGGTTGACTGTCCCTTGCTTATTATTGGCACCTCTCTCTTGTTATCTTGAACTAATAAATATATATATTACCATTTAAATCATAATACCCTTAGGAGATTGGAAGCTCCCTAATGGCAGGGACCATATCTTATATTTCTTTATTACCTTTGTAGAACAGCATATTCTCATTTACAACAAGGAACAGGCATGAGGCAGGTTTTCACCAAATCTGACACTGCCACAACTGAAGACTGAGACCCATCAATGAAGAATAAAAAGTTAATTACTATAATCTATTGAATATTGGGTGTCAGGCACTTTAGCATAGTATTTTTCATGCTCACAAGATCCCTACTGTAATTATCCTTGCTTTATGGGTGAGGAGTGAAAGTTCACCAAGTTTAAGTAATTTACCCACTGCAAACAGATGGCACATGGAGGCACTGGGATTAGTATCCAGGTCAACTGGGTTTCAAAGTCCATATTTCCTACCATGTCATATGCCATTTTCATTTTCCTAATCCTAATTTCAACATTGACCTGGGAGAATGCGATCTTATAGATAGTCTTCTTTGCTATACACAGACCTATGATTTTAGAGAAAACTTGTCAATGTTTTAAGAATTCCCATATCTCATATTCCTCCTGTCATTTTGGAATATCTATTTAGATGAATAAAGATGATGATTTAATAAAAAGCACACGGGTAATGGAAATTAAAGTATAAAATTTCAAAACTGGAATCATTTGTAAAGGTTGTTCCCTTCCCTTTATGGGTGAGGAAACCGAGGGTCTCAGGAACTTGTACACACACAGCCAGAGAGACGGTGTTGGAAGCAACTATAGAATATGACCCGCAGTTCTATTTCCACTGCTCTATTCTATCTCATTCTTTAACATGATGTGAGTCTTTCTGCATTTGAGGCATACTGCATTTAACCTGTTTTGTTTCCTCAATGTTAAGTACACATTTAGCAACTATTTTTTACTGAGTCACTACTATGTACAATGTGGTAGTTAAAAGGAAGAGCTCTGAAGCTGGACTTTCTTGGCTTCAAAGCTAGGGTTTGTGACTTACTAGTTTTGATGACCTTGAACAAATTGTTTAACCTTTCTGTGCCTCAGTTATCTGTACAGTCAGGATGAGAGTGTCTCTGTCTAATCAAATATATACACATATGCACATGCACACACGTGTGTGTATATGCATTGCTTAGAACAGTGCCTGGAACATAATATGCACTATATGAGAGGCAGGAGTTCAATAAGAACTGCGTTCACATTGTTGTCATCATTGTTACCATTATATTATCATTAAAAAGCACTTCGCCAGATCACTGGGGAAGCAGATTCCAAGAGGTTAAAATAAAAGAATCCTGTCCTCCATAAGTACATAATCTGCTGAGGAACACACACACACACACATGTTGTAACATCAGATTATGTCTTATATACATTACAAGGTGCTAAGAGGCCAGCGATTTTGGGTAGAAGGAGGGGATTTCTCTCCTCTAGGAAAACCAGGTTTGCTCCAGTCAGTTTTCATCCCTAATGCCAAATGTACCTCATAGCTAGGCGACCACTGCTTGTTGCGTACTGACAGTATGCCATCTTTATTTATAGGAGGACCTTCTCCCTTTTCCACAAGCACTTGATCCAGACCTCTGTTATAGTTCTTACCCATCACATGGAAAAGGCCAATCTAGCCCTAAAGACCCCAAGTTCCTCCCATCGACGGCCACTGATATCTTCATTTTTGCTCCCACCACCTGCCCAGAATCTGGAATGTTTTGCTCTTAAAAAAAAAAAAAAGGTTTAATGTGAATTTTATTTAGAAGGGAAGAAAAGTAGACTGCACATTTTATGTGGTCTAGAGAATTCTTGCTGTCTTATAGGCAATGAGGCCCCTGACAGCCCCATAGCTCAGCGAGGCCTTTGGAGTTCTCTTGGATTCACGACCCGCTTCCCTGGAGACATCCTAAATCTGAATGCAGTGACCTTGAAATGGACGGTACTGGTTCACGCTGACATTAGAGAGAAAATGGGGAAGGGAGAGGATAACAAAGAACCATCGAAAAACAGAAGTCATTAAATGTACAGGCTAAGATGATTGTTAAGAGTCACAAAATAGCTTAAGTATTTTGACAGAAAGCTATTTTAAAAACTTTAGTAGCTACATTTAGTCTAGCACTAAATTTATTATTACTACATCTTAGCCAGAATTTTTTTTTTTTAATTGAACAAAATGATCCTCAGCCTTTCAGTCTGAAGATTCTGTTTTACAGCACCGTCACGCTCTAAAAAGTGACAAAGCTTCCTTGGGGTTGGAGGCTCCTTGGGATTCAGCACCAGCCCCAGCAGAGTTGGGGCAGATGTATAGAATAACGTGGTACCCTGGGGGCTGAATCAGAGAGAAATCCACCAAGGGGCGCCAGCGAAATCCGAAACAGGGGCTCAGCACTGGCACAGAGGAGCCAAGCAAGTGTGAACCGGGGTGGAAAGCAGGCGGGAATAGACAGAGTTCAGGGTCACAGGCAAACAACAGCCCAGCACAGATCACCTTGGCAGGCAGTGTCTTGATACGCCTGTGCAAAGTTACAAATACTTTGCGCCTAACATCCCTTGGTATTAACAAGGACTTGATGCTCTGCCATGTAAAAATATTCAAACGCCTTTAAGAACTCAGCTTTCTCTCTTTTCTCGTAAGAACCATCTCTGCCAAAATAAGGTGCCAAGAGGCTTTGTTTGTCCCTAATGTATATGATGAAACTGCACAACCGTTTTTCATCTCAGTGAACAGATGGGGAGAAATTCATGCATGATTGGATAAATAAAATAGCATTTCCTTGAGGGAGCTTTCCCTGGTTCTACAGACTAGATTAGGTGTACTTAATTGAATCTCTTACCTTGTGCTTCTCTTTTCTAGCTCTTATCACGATTACATGCTATTGTGTTTCTTAGGGGGTGTCTTGTTTGTCTCATCCTTGGTTGTACCCCCGGAGCCTAGCCTAGTATAAGTACAAAGTAGTTGCTCAATGTTGAACAAAGTAAGTGTATCAGATTAATGAAGGTCCTTTAGAATACAGGTTTCACTAAGCAGACGATAAAGAAAAAAAAATGATTTGTATCATTTATCTCTCCAGATCCAGTGAAAATGTCACTGCCTTAGGTGGAAACTTTGTCAGGCCCCTGTCACTGCTGAAGCACATTATACAGATCTCTACCCAATTAACTGAATTACTGTTTGTATATCCCTCTTCATTTGTCTGTGATCTCCTTGAGGGAAGTTTTGCCTTTCCTTGTACAGTGCCTTGAACAGAGCCTGGTAAACATCAGGCTCAACTGAATCCTTAAAGAATCTACTTGTGGATAGAACCTTAATTTCTCTGAATATAGAAATCACAGAATTCTTGATGTATTGCTTAAGAATAATTAAAAATCAGGGACTAAATAACGAGTTCACTAAATAAACTATCTCTTTTACTAAATTTACTTATTTACTCATTCAGTATACAACAATTTGGGGGAGGGAGTATGTACTCTGTGCCTGGCATTATGCTACCACTGGAAACACAGAAGTGAACAGATACATAGTGGGGGAATACAAATGATACATGCCATACAACGTGTGGTATTGTGATATAAGAATTATATACATACTGGTTTCTGCCCCCAGTGCCTCAGACTAAGCTCCTAAGACCTTTGTGATTTCCCAAGTGACCGAAGCATCTTTTGTTCTAATGAAGTGACCTGGTGGGCTCCTGGATAGCTTAAGGATGGGGGCTGGTTGCCAGGGGAACCAACATGTGATTAGTGGGTTGGGACTTTCAGACCCACTCCCACCTCTGGGGAGGGGAGAGGGGTTAAGGTTGAGTCAATCATCAATGGCTAGTGATTTAATCACTTAGGCCTACATAATGAAGCCTCCATGAAAAGCCCAAAAGGACTGGGTTCAGGGAGCTTCAGGACTGCTTACACGTGGAGGTACCTGGAGGGTGGTGCATCCAGAGAGGGGATGGACGCTCCGTACCCCTTCCCGCATACCTTGCTCTATCCATCTCTTCCATCTGCCTGTTCATCTATATCCTTTGAAACATTTTATGATAAACATTTATAGTAAACATTAGTAAAGTGTTTCCCTGAGTTCTGTGAGCCATTTTAGCAAATTAATGGAACCTGAGGAGGGGGTCGTAGGAACCCTGGTTTATAGCCATTTGGTCAGAAATGTAGGTGACAACCTACCTCTTGCAAGTGGATTTGGAAGTGGGGATAGTCTCATCAACTGAGCCCTCAACCTGCGAGATCTGATGCTGTCTCCAGGTAGATAGAGTCAGAATTAAGTTAAACTAAAGGACATCCAGCTGGTGTCCACTGGAGAACTGCCTGGGGTGTGTGGAGGGGGCACACCTGGTGACAGAGTGTTGTGTTGAGTGATGTGTAAAAGAATAGAAAAAGCTTTTTTCTTTGGAAATGTCGTGCAATTACACATGATTAAAAAATAAACCAGAGAAATGGAAGAGCGAATGACGGACACACGAGACTATCTAATCAAAGAAATAAGCATTGTTTGACTCAGCTATTTCAGAAGCCCAAAACATTCTTGCTCTATAGGAAAGGAGATGTGCAAACTCTAGAAATTCTCCATTCAGTGAGGCTTTCCACTAATTACACAAGGGGGCAAAACAAGATGTAGAGTGAGAAAATTTACACACAACCTATTCTCATTAAAACGCATGAGTGTGGACACATGAGGATTTTAACAAAATCATTCCAAGGTATACCAGGCTAAAAAGAACTTATGCAAAAGGGTATGGTACTCAAATCCACAAATAAAATGTTCTTAGACTCTCATGTCAAAAGTGGTAAGTGGTACAAGGATTGTTACTGTCAGCCAACAGCATTCAAATCACAAATGAGATAGAGAGCATAAAAGAAAAAGAGCGAAGGGCATATGATAATGTGTATATCTAGATGCTGACATAATGCTGGAATATATTAAGTGATAATGAATATTTGCTTAAGAAATAAAAGGAGGGAGGGGGGAATTTTATAATTAAAATGTAGTGAGATATTCTTGGCTTTCAGTTAAAGCTATGATGGACATAAATGTTGCTGATAAAACAATACAGTTCTCATGTGCCAATGAATGGGCCTCGGGAACATTTATTTCCCTGTATTTTACTGACTGCCCATAGGGGTCCATTCACTGGGTCATATAGTCCCATACAGGGCCTGATTCTGCTTGGAGAGAGGGAGATCATGAAAGTAAGGGGTCTTTCCTCTTTCTGCCAAGCTTTCAGCTCACGTCAGATGCCATGTTGTGTATGATGGCAGATTTGTGGCTCTGGTTTTGGCAATGGCTGGGCTCTTCCATCTGTACCTTTGCTACACTCCTCTGCCTCAATCTATTACTCTGCTCAGAGAGCAGCTGAGGCGTGCAGGACTCTCCATGTTTTTGGACCTGGTTGTTGTGCCTACTTTGGCCTTTCTGATTGTTGACTAACATACGTCGTAATACTCATGGCAAACGAGAGTATCCTCCAGTGAGAGATAGTCAAGGCCAAACTAGATCTGGCAATGAATGAACTGCAAATGCATTCCATTGGTTCATCTCTCATCCCCCAAGTATGCAAGCTAGAATCCCAACTGACATATAACCTTTGCATAACACTGAATATGCTTTAAGTAATGATAACCGTTCTATCGTGAAAAAGTTATCTTTTAAACAAGGAAACCCAAACAGCAAATATAACCCTCAAACATAATGCAACCAGTTTGGTGTGTTATCTTTTAGGCTGCATTTCTTCACAAATTTATTCTATTTTTTTAAGAATTGGAGATAAAATCATACATATTGAGTTGACAGATAAAATTGTACATATTGAGTATAATATGATGTCTTAAAGCCATCCTGCAACTTTACTGAACTTGTTTATTATTTCTAACAGTTTTTTGGTAGTGTCTTTAGGGTTTTCCATATATAAGATCAGGTCATGTGCAAACAGGGACAATTTAACTTCTTCGTTTCCAGTTTGGATACCTTTTCTTTCTTTCTCTTGCCTAACCGCTCTGGCTAGGACTTCCAGTACTATGTTGAATAGAAATGGTGACAGTGGGCATTGTTTTCTTATTCCAGATCTTCGAGAAAAAAACCTTTTCTTTATTGAATATGATGTTAGCTGTGGGTTTATCACATATGGCCTTTATTGTGTTGAGGTGTATTTTTTTATACCCAATTTGATGAGTTTTTTTTTTTTAAATCTTGAAATAATGAATTTTGTCAAGTTCTTTTTATGCATTTATTGAAATGATCATATGGTTTTTTATTCCTCATTCTGTTAATATGATATATTACATTTGCTGATTTGCATGTATTAAACCATCCTTTCCTCCCTGGGATGAATCCCACTCATTTATGGTGAATGATCTTTTTAATGGGATGTTGAATTTTGTTTGTTGGTACTTTGTTGAGGATTTTTGCATCTGTGTTTATCAGGGAAATTGACCTGTAGTTTTCTGTTTTTGTAGTGTCTTTGCGGCTTTGGTATTAGACAAGGACATGTAATTTTGGCCTATAAAATGAGTTTGGAAGTAGCCCCTCCTCTTCAATTCTTTGAAAGAGTTTGAGAAGAATTGATATCAGTTCTTCTTTAAATGTTTGGTAGAATTGAGTAGTGAAGCCATCAAGTCCTGGGCTTTTATTTGATGGGAGACTTTTTATTACCAATTCAATATCCTTACTCATTATTGGTCTATTCACATTTTCTATTTCTTCTTAATTTCAATCTTGGTAGGTTGCATGTGTCCAGGAACTTATCTTTTTCTTAATAGTCTCTTATGATCCTTTGTATTTCTGTGATATCAGCTGTAATGTCTTTCTCATCTGATTTTATTTGAGTCTTCATTTTTTTAATCTAGCCGAATGTTTATTGATTTTGTTTATCTTTTCAAAAAACCAACTCTTCATTTTATTGATCTTTTCTATTGTTTTTCTAGTATTTATTTCTTCTCTGATCTTTATTATTTCCCTCCTTCTAATAACTTTGGGCTTAGTTTGTTCTCATTTTTCTTGTTCCTTGAGATACAATATTAGATTATTTGAGAACTTTTTTTTATGTAGGCATTTATTGACATAAACTTCTCTTTTAGAACTGCTTTTGTTGTATCCTACAAGTTCTAGTCTGTTGTATTTCTATTTTTTTCTCAAGAAATATTTAAATTTCCCTTTTAATTTTTTCATTGACCCATTGGTTGCTCAAGAGCATGTTGTTTAATTTCTATGTGTTTGTGAAATTTCTGAAGTTTCTCTTGTTATTGATTTTTTAGTTTTATACAATTATGGTCAGAAAAGACACTTGATATGATCTTAAAGACTTTTATTGTACTTAATATATGATCTATCCTGAAGAATGTTCCATGTGCACTTAGAACAATATATATTCTGCAGCTGTTGGACGAAATGTTCTGTATATTTTTGTTAGTCCATTTGGTCTGGCATGTAGTTTAAGTCTGATGTTTCCTTATTGATTTTTTTTTATTTGGATCTGTTCATTGCTGAAAGTGGAATGTTGAAGATTCCTACTATTGTACTGCAGTCTATCTGTCCCTTCAGATCTATTAATATTTACTTTATATATTTAGATGCTATGATTTGGGTTCATATATGTTTAAAATTGTTATATCCTCTGGCTTAATTGACCTCTTTATTATAACTGTCTTTGTCTCTTTTGACAGATTCTGACTTAAAGTTTATTTTATCTGATATAAGTATAGCTATTCCTACTCTTTTAGTTTACATTTGCATATATTTTTTCCATCCCTTCACTTTCACTTTATGTGTGTACTTACAGGTGAAGTAAGTCTTTTGTAGGCAGCATATAGTTGGGTCTTTTTTTTCATCCTTTTATCCATTCTATGTCTTTTGATTGTAGAATTAATCCAATTAAATTCAGGGTAATTGACTTACTACTAATTGCTGTCTAGTTGTTTTATAAACCCTTTGCTTCTTTCTTCATCTCTTGCTATCTTCCTTTGTGGTAAAGTGATTGTCTCTAATGGTATGTTTGGATTCTTTTTATTTTTTAAATCTCTACTATAGGCTTATGTTTTATGGTTACCATGAGGCTTAAAATAAATATAGTCATAACAGGTTGTTTTAAGCTGATAACAACTTAACTTTGATTACCAAAAAAAAAAAAAATCCTCTACACTTTTACTCCACTTCCCTACACACACATTTTCAATTTATGTCATAATTTACATCTTTTTAGACTGCATCTCTCTTAAAAAATTATTGTAGTTATTATTTTTAATAGTTTTGTCTTTTAACCTCATACTAAAGTTATAAGTGATTTACATACCACCATTATGGTATTATAGTATTCTAAATTTGATTGTTCACTTACTTTTACCAGTGAGTTTTATACTTTCAGATGTTTTCATGTTATTCTTCAGCATCATCTCTTTCCATTTAAAGAATTCCCTTTAGCATTTCTTGTAAGACTAGTGGTGATGAACTCCCTCAGGTTTTGTCTGGGAAAGTCTTTATCTTTCTATCATTACTGAAGAATATCTTTGCTGGATTCATTATTCTTGGTTGACATTTTTTTCCTTCAGCACTTTGAATATATCATCCTACTCTTTCCTAGCCTGTACATATTCTGCCGAGAAATCTGCTGATAGCTATTTTGAAGATCCCTTATATGTTATTTGCTTCTTTCCTCTTTCTGCTTTCAGGACCCTTGCTTTGTCTTTGACTTTTGACAGTTTGTATTGAGTTTGACTGGAGAGCTTTGGCCTTCATGTACCTGGATATTTACATCTTTCTCCAGGTTTGAAAATTTTTCTGCTATTATTTTAAAAAATAAACTTTCTACCCCTTTGTCTTTCTCTTCTCCTTAACTCCTATGACTTGAATATTTGTTTTTCCTGATGCTTTCTGATAAATCCTGTAAGCTTTCTCTATTATTTTTCATTATTTTTTCTCCTCTAACTGTATATTTTCAAATAACCTATCCTTCAGTCTACAAATTCTTTCTTCTGCTTGATCAATTCTGCTGTTGATACTCTACTGCATTTTCATTTTGTTCATTGTAATTTTTAGCTCTTGAATTTGTTTGATTTGTTTTTATTATTTCAATCTCTGTTAAATTTTTCATTCTAGTCACTTACTGTTTTCTTCATTATATTGAATTTTTGTCTCTGTATTGAAGTTCACTGAATAACCTTAAAACAGTTATTTCGAATTCTTTGTCAGGCAGTTTATACTTCTCTATTTCTTTGGGGTTAGTTACCGGTGCTTTATTTTGTCCCTTTGGTGATGTCATGT
>NW_012136969.1:3788804-3803860 GCF_000956105.1 Propithecus coquereli | reverse complement strand
TGTTCTTGATCCTTGTGGCTGTGCATCAATATCTGTGCATTTGAAGAAGTAGATGCTTATTCTAGTCTTTGCAGATTGGCTTTGTCTGGGGGAGTCTTTCAACAGTCAGTCCATCTGTTGTGGCTCTGAAGCCCAGGGTTACTGCAGAGCTGGGGTGCACCCAAAGCCTGGGACGGTTGAAGCCTGCCTGCTGCTGAGGCCTGTCCATATCCTGGGGATGCTGAAGTCAGGCTGGTGGTGGTACAGACCAGAGATGGGGTCTGCCTCACAGTCCTGAAGTCTGGGGCTGTGGGGACCTGCCTGCCCATTGCTGAGTTTTACTGTGGTGGGCCCAGTGTTGGGGTCCAAGGCAAATTCCTGCTCTTTTCCCTAAAATGTATGGTATCTCTTGCTACACTGTGATGCCTAGGGTTGGGGAAGGGGTGATGCAGGTAATGTAAAACTCTCCTTCCTACCCTCTTCAATGTGTCTTTTCTTATTATTTTTCTACAATCAGTTACTTGGATCTCTCACCTGGTTTCCTTACCTCTTATGAAGATATCTTTGGGTGTAGATACTTGTTTAAATAGATATTTCTGTGTGTGGAGGGGGTTAGTTATGATCACTGGAGAGCCCTATTCTGCTATTTCACTCCATCCCTCCCCTTCACAAATATTTTACAGGAGATATGATAAGCAATAAATAACTGATACAGATGTCAAAAAATTAGAGGACAGTTTTGAGGTTTCAAAACATAGACTGTGGAAAAAACTCATTACTGGAAGGTGTATTCTAAGGGGACTTCACTGCATGTTATACTTGATTGCCATTAAAAAGGGAATTTAGAATTCCTAGAGTATATATTTTGAGTTCATATATATGCTTGCTGTGACTCTAGTACTTGGCAATATCAAACTTGTTATTTGTTTCCTGTGGGCTTTGTAGTTGAAATCCCAGCCCTCATTTCTTGATGTGTGACTTTGGGCAAGTAATTGAAACTTTTTAATGATTCGAATTTGAAGATAATGACTATACCAGAAAGTAGTTTAGAGGATTAAAACAAATGTATGTAAAAGCATCTATAGATATTCAATGAATGTTTGCTATCTTCACTTCTGGTCTGTCTAGGGAAGAATGTGTGCTGAAATAGGAAAAAGAAGTTGTCATGCTTAGTCCTAGGGTAAGGAAACATGGTGTAATTCCTGCTCAGCTCGAAATACCCCTAACCAGGTTTTTTTCCCCCTTTGAGACAGGATCTCACTCTGTTGTCTAGGCTAGACTATAGTGGGGTCATCATAGCTCACTGCAACCTCAAACTACTGGGCTCTGGTGATTCTCCTGCCTCAGCCCCTGAGTAGCTAGAACTGCAGGTACATGCAACCACACCTGGCTAATTTTTTTGTAGTGATGGGGTCTTGATATGTTGTCCAGGCTGGTCTTGAACTCATGGCCTCAAGCAATCCTCCTGCTTCGGCCTCCCAAAGTGCTGAGATTACAGGCATAAGCCACTGTGCCTGGCCTAGACATAGTTTGTGTTGTAGATTTTATTTAAAATCTACCAAACAGACTCTGCTGCCAGCCATAAATACAAATGTCCTCATGCTGTACTTTAATCTTTCCTGATGAGTGCTGTTCTGTTCACAACCTCAGATCTGTAGAGAGGTTCTGGTCTGCTTATTTGCTGAGTTTTGGTTGGTTCAAGAGCTCTCGACTTCTGCTTTATCATATCTAGGTGTAAATGATGGAATTCTGCTCTAGACACTTCCTATGACTTTCAAAGTTCAAGGTTTAAATGGAACTAAGGCCATCTGGAGGATAGCATTTTGAAAACCATTCAGTAACTGGGATAGTAAGAATATTATAAACTGGAGTCTCCCTCCTGATCTTACTCCAGAGGCCACATCACCCATTCAGAAGGTGTCTTTAGTTGACACTTGATGTAAAATACAGCACGCCAAGGTAGTGCCATACATTTCCAAAACACAGTGTTCTCTTATTCTTTTTTGTTCCCCTGGACAGTGGATAAAAGAGAAATGGGAATGTAAAATGATTTAGCTGAAATACTGCTCTCAGTAAAGAGTAAAATGCGTCACCAAGTTATTTGACAATCACATATTTTTAGGCAAAAAAAAAATACTCTTTTCAAGATTCAAATTATCAAGCTCCTTAACACAATCATCTAGTCACCAATCACTAACAGGCCATCTTGAAGGTAGAAAGCATGTCTCCTTGTGGAATGGTGTCAGGGGAAAAAAATCTCTAAAGGGGATTTGGAGCACTCATCTGCAGTATGGGCAGAAACTGGGAAAATAGATTTTTTTCCTTTAAGTTTTTTTTAAAAATCTAAAACAATGGGAATATCTATAAATCTGTCCCAGAAAAAATGTAAATTGTAAAGCTCGTGTATATTGGCAACAAAGAAAACGTAGTCATGGGAAAATTTTTTTAAAAAAGGAAGTCATGTGATAATGTAGCAAAGGGGAAAAGATGTGAATTATAAAACATTAAAAGGAGTTTCAACAGATGAGATTGTTCAGTGCCTGGAAGAGGCAGATTATGAGGGATACAAGGCCCTACAATGTCTCCTTTGCTTCGGCAGCTGTGCCCCTCCTCAGCCAGCCAACAGACTTGCATTCTTGCATTAGTGAGAGCCCACTTTGTGATCTGCACTGTGCTTTGGGCTTTTACATTTGCTGGAAGAGCTTAAGGCCCAGAAACCCCCAAATGAAGATTTGCAATTTCCTCCAAATTGTGCCTTTCTATTAAACTGTGTTTGTCTCTTCCTCTCCTAGGAAATTCTAGATGAGTCTTCTATATGCAAGCGTGCACACTTGCATGCAAACTGTGAGCTATTTCAATTCTCGGGCTGAGAGTCAAATGTTCTGCTACTTCAATACTAAATACTCCTCTGTCACTTCGTTGTAAGGCCAAGAAAAAAGCTTTAATAGCCATTTTCTCATGCCTTGTGCCGCTGGGACTAAGATAAAATAAGGGTAAATCAGATTCTCTGCTGAGTAAATCCTCTTATCCAAACAGGCTCTCTTCCTTTGACTCCCAGTATATGAGTTTATTCAGAAGGCTCGAGGCAGTAGTTAGCCAGGGTTTCCAGGTGGTCAGAACACACACTGCAGATTTCTTTGAAACACAGGGCACCACTTTTGGCTAAATGGTTCTGGACACAGTAAATTCCCCACGCTCTAACCTTTCCTAAAGATCTGGGACAGCAGTGGCTTTGGCCCTTTGCAGTTTATCCCATGTGGCCTTATCTCAATATGATGCTGATCTTTTCTGACAGCAAAGCACAAAAGGAGAAATAAGAAATGACAGGCCAAATGCACAGCAAAGTCTTTTCCCTCCCGCCTTTCTTGTGTGTCCCTGAAGTTGTGAATGGGCTTGTTAATGCCCATCTGCAGAAACACATAGCAGTGTAGGGTGCTAGGTTCTTTCATGGTTAATGTGCTTGAGGATGCACAAAAATCCAAGGACAAGTCCAGGTTGAGTTACTTTCTTGAAACTTGCTATTATTAGTTAGTGTTGCACAAATCACCCCAAAGGAGTCCTGACTTCATGAAATGGTTTTAAGGAGGAATAAAGAAAAACCATGCAGGTCTGTGAAACAGTTGACCAGGCAAAGAGGTACCAAATTGAACTCCAAGGAGAAAGTTGTAACTCGGTAACTAAGAATCTAACATTTGGAGCCTTCCAATCAGAATGTTCCTTTTTTAGTTCTCATGGAATATGAAAACTGGAAAGATCTTAAAAAACATTTAGCCTAACCCTCTTCTTTTACATAGAGATGAGGAAACTGAACCACAGAGGGAACATAACTTTCTAAGGGTCATACAATTACTGGGGGCAGAGCCATGAGTGAGACCCCTGCCTCTTGTCAGACCACACCTGAGAAAAGATGACTGCATCCTGAGAACGAAGGATGCACACTCAGAAGCAAGGGTGTGTGCTAGGTGGGCATTTGGGATTTGTGACCCAACCAAGGCTGCTTTGAGACAAGCCATACCTCACCAGGATGGGGCAGAAGAGTATCAGAAGACTTCTGCTTTCTATCCTGCTGCTGCTCACTTATTATTAGGTCTTGAGGGAAGATCAAGCCCATCAGCAGGGTTGCAAGGCCACACCGCTCTCTGCTATTAACCCATCAACTGTAATTAGCCCTGGTTCCTGGCAATGTCCCTCATATCGAAGGAAAGCAGTGGAACCAAATGTGTAGCTATTTGTGCAATCATGCAGAATTAGCTGGAAACTTCAGCAAATCATTTAACCTTGTTGAGTCACTGTTACCAACTAAAAATGAAGAAAATCAGACCCCACACTTTCTCTGTGTTCTTTGGGATATCCCTTTTCTATCTCACTGGGTTGTTGTGGGGATAAGGCAGGCTATGCCTGCAGAATGTAAGTTAAAATATGTTATTCTTACCATCATCATTTGTGCAATATTCCTTAGCACATATTTTGGGGGCTTGTCAGTATTGTTCACATTTTTTAACCCAGAGAAGCAGAGGAATAGAAAGGCTGAATCAGGGTTTCATAATTGACAGCTAGAGTAGAACTCTAGGTTCATAATGCCCAGCCCACTGTCCACATCCCCTTGGCTTCCCACTGGAGCATTTGTCCTACATTTCAATTTGTGTCATTTGGGGAAAATGAATCAATAGAAGAAAAATGTAGCCTGGAGAGGAATTTATGCTGAAAATCTTAGAAAAAATAAGACTTTACAGTTTTCTCTTCTCTATGAGCAAAAGTGATAGGTCTTATTTCATTCTATTCTTGCTTTTTGGCTGGGTTTTTATTAGAATTGCCATTTTCAAGTCTTACGAAAGTTTTGTCATTTCCTAATTATTGCCAAAAGAACTGGAGTATACAGTTCGTTTTAGAAATATTTCTTTTGGTTTAAAAATAATATACAGTCATGGAGAATTTAGAAAGACATATGTAAAAGCATGAGAAAGGAGAAAAAAATTAACATTAGCATTCAGAGATAATAGTTGAAAATGTTTTCTTTCTATTCCTTTTATATAATTATAAATCTGAGATTTTACTTGCAACACCCACAAGGTATCTCCTTAGGTTGTATTAAATATTTGGACCCACAGACAACCTCAGGCTACATTTGGTACTGGTCCTCTTGGAAAGAACACAGCTTGCCAACAGGGCAGCAGTACCCACTTCTCCTCAGCATGTGTCCTTGCAGTGGTCCAGCAGAGCACTACAGCTCAGGTACATGGGGACTGCATATATATCAGTGGGTGCAGGAGTCATCCTGGCTTAAAAGCCACATGATGTATAGGAGTCAATATGTGGAGTACCAACTCCATAGGCATAGTTTCCAAAGTCCCACAGTGGACACGTCAAGTTACCAGAGTCACTGCAGTGAAATCACAGCATGGCACTCTCTCAGGTAATAACAGTTCTCTGACAACAGATAAAATTCACCAATTAGGGGTCAATTTTGCCTAGTGTCATAGTTGATATGTTATCCTTTTTTCTTTTTCTTGGGAAATTTTGTCAGAAAATCAAAAGAAGTTCAAATTCTCTCATAGAAGGGAAAAAGATTCTACCCACAACTATATATAATGTTGTGGCCTTTAAAAAAATCCTAAATCATAAACATGTTTTTGAAATATCTTAAGCAGTGCTGGAACATAACTTCCCCATAATATCCTCTAGTATTGTATACTGACATAAACATCCCTATACACAAATCTTTGTATAAAACACTGATCATTTTCTTAACATAAATCCAGGGAATGGCGTTAAGGACCAGGTCTGAAGTTTATAAAGCTCTTGATACAAAGCTCTTTGACAGGATGGTTTTCAGAAAGAAAATATCAGTTTAGACTTTGACTAGAATTGTTTGAAAGTCTCTGTACCTTCGACAACATGGACTGTGTTCCTTTAAAACATTTGCCAATTTTATATGGGGAAAACTCTAGCTTTTAAAAATATTTTTCTTTGACTACTGATGAGTTTAGAAATGTTTATATGCACACAGACTATTGATTGATTGTTTTGTTAATTAATTGTCTATTCTTCATTTTTGAGAAGTTCATCTTTTTAAGTACGAAAGATATTTAACATCTGAATATCATACTAAAACTATTTTGCAGTCTTTATTTTTCTTTTAATAGAAACTTTTATTTTTAGGTAGACAAATCTAATCCTTTTTATATGATAACATCAGCACTCCTAAGTGAGATTGTTGTTACTATTGAGGGTGCTTTTGTGGGTATTTATGTGGACTTACTTTCTAAGCGTTTGAAATCCATAATTTTCTTGTTTGTAAGTATGTGTTGAAAAGCTTTCCATTTATTTTTGGGCTCTGGAACATTTTATATAGTTTGGGATTTTTTAATTCTTCAAAAGTTTGAAGGAGCTATTCCACAGCTACATGTCCCTAGTACTAGTTCTTTTTAGGCATGTTTAAAATTTTATTCTAGTCTCATTCATCTATTCAGCTTTGCCACATCTCTTTTGTAAATTTTTTATTTGTTAGTAAATCATCTTTTCATAGATTATCAATTTTGAGGTTTTAAGCATTTATTGGCATAGACTTGTACACATAATTTAAATAAACCTTTAAAAAATCTACATATGTATTTTTGGTTATATTTTTTTCCTTAACTTTTTTACTTCTGCCTTTTTTAGACTAGGCAGGGGGTTGTACATTTATCGATTCTATTTTCTGATTCTAATTTTCTGCTTTCATAATTTTTATTATTCAATTTCCCTTGCTTAGACACTTTTTTTCATTCAAATTTTATATTTACAAAAAGTAATTATAGGAGAACCTTGGCAAAAATAAATATTTTCTTGGATGGGGAATAGAGAATAATATTCTAGTAATTCACTGAGTCACTCAGGGATGACTGCCTGAGTACATAGGAAGAAACCAAGATCTGATTCCAGACTAAGTCCACTGCCTTCGGGTAGAATCACCATCAAAGCATTCCATACAGAACCCTGGTTTTATCTGGGGAGTAGCGTATCACTCTAAAACCAGGCAGAAAAGGTCTTATGAGTGTTCTCAGTGGAATCTCATTCTCTTCAGATGGAGGAAGTTGGCCTGTGACCCAAAAGAGGGCAAAGAACAGTTTCTAGCCAGGTTTCTTGATTCCCTCTTCAGCACTGTGCTAAAGTCATTTCTAAGCTTCACAACAACTCATGAAATAAGTAATCCCTTGTCCTTATCTTGTATGGGAGGGAACAGTAAGGTGACTTGCCCAAAGGAGGTGAATCCAGGTGTGTTGGGCTGCAAAGCTTGTGTTTTTAACCACTCAGATATGTCATGTTGCAGCTCTTCCATGCTGACCTTAATCCCTATAGCATAGTCTGAAGGGGGAGCTCTATTGAGCCTGGGATCGATGATCCAAATGAACTTATCATGTCCCTGTTATTTCTCTCCAAAGCTCTATTCCATTTCTCATCTTCAAGCAAGCAAAACAGAAAATAACATGTGAACGGAAAGTCTGAGCAGTCGGTATAGTCCGTGGCATGCCCGTCAGTATCTTTATTACTGCCCCTCAGAGGTAGGGGAGGAGGGAGAGCTGGGGGAGAAAAGCTATTAGAAGAGAAGGAGGGAAAATGGGAACTGAGATTACATCCCAACTAATCTGAGTTTGTAGCATGTTTAGACAAAGAAACATTTACTTTAAAACTCCCCCAAAATATCATTTTTAAAATTAAACTGTCTTAAGCGTTAAACCACTTGACCAGATAACACAGATCTATAAACTTTACCCGCTTAAGCAATTTCCCTAGAGGTTGCTTGGCCAGATTTTTGCCTCCTGAGAAGGCAAATGAAATAGACAAAGGTAAAATTGCAACTTAATTGAATGTGATATAAGGTGAACAGAGCCAGAGCCATCAAGAATGAATCACAACAAACTCCGGGTCAAGTAATTTCTCTCATCTCTGGCCTCTCTGGAAGTTCAATCAGAACAGCAGGAGACGCCGGCCTGGGGGCTTCTCTTCTACTCTGATCCGAGTCTTTATGTCAAGGCAAGCAGTAACATCCAGGATTCTCTTCTGAATACACACATCCCACAGCAGCCTCTTTTTTTAAGAGCACAGTAGCTATTAGCTAATCATACCTGCAGATTTAGAACATTCACACATGCTTTTGAAAAATATATTTTTAAAAATTCAGATACCAAAAAAGCAAAAGCTCCCTATAAAGGACATGATCTATTTTAATGAGTTTTTATGCAGAGCTCCTTTCGCTCTGCTTTGGCTGAAACAGGATACCAGTGATAAGGCTGCTAGTGAATGCCCAGGAGGATAGGGAAAAACAGAAAGAGCAGACAGGAAATATTCTTGGGTAACTGACAACAAAGAAAGAAGTCTATTTCTGTACTTACAATAGCAGTTGGGGTGGCAGCCAGCACACAATAGAGCACCAGAGGGGTGATGAAGCTTTCTTCCTCTGTCCCTGGGTAAGGCTTCATTAAGTCTCCATCCTGACAGAAGAATCCTTGTATATGCACCTGAAAAGTGTCAGTGCATTCGAAGTAGTAGGCAAGCAGCACTGTCCCAGCCATGATGACAAGCTGAAAATACAGCATGGCCACACAGAGACATTAGCAGGGCTTCGGAGCAGCCCTTGCCCCTCAGAGCACACTCCCTCCATCACCCCGGCAGCAGCTCTCCTGATATTGGTATTGGCGAGTGTGTGCGTGCCTGGCGCAGCGTGCTCTGGGAGTGTGTGCTTGCTTGTCTGCCTTGTAACATCTGTTCTATAAACCTTCCAGCAAATAATGAACAGCTCCCATCTGAAAGGCAGACCCCAGCCAGGCTCGTGGAGAGCCCCAGCCCTTGCGGCTACCCTCCTCTCAGACTATGCAAGAGAACTAAGGCAATATGTCCATTCGGGACAGAGGTGAAAAGTCACAGGGCGGTCGCATGAGAGTTGGCAAGATGTGGAGGTGAGAGCTATGAGTGAGAAATTTCATAAATTATTAGGGTAGACTTACCTTATAAAATATTAGAGATAGGTGAATCACGAAAAAACAAAGCGATGAACAAATGAAGGAATGAACAGGAAAGTCTAGAGCCTAGAAAGGTTAAGGGAAATTTCTATGCTCTAAATTATTGGCAGGTATCCTGTATCAGTTATAACTTAACTCTTTCCAAAATGGTTTTGCCTTTATTCCAAAATACTTTCCACCAACGACTTTGCTGATGATCGTATCTTATTTAGACATATAGACTTCATAAAATTTAGGTGTAAAAAGAGATAAAATTATCCTTTCATTTGGACTCAAATGTCCTAGATACTCACCAAGGTTTAGATATACCTTTTAATAGGTATGTGGAACTGAGGGAATATGGAAATGCAACATTATTTTTTCCATTCATATTTGGAAAACACCGAAATGCCAAGATAGTGGTAATAAAAGTAGACCAAAACATAGGTCTTTGAGGTTATGAGACTACAGAAACTTAAGCTGGAAGAAATTTTGGAGTTCTTCCTAACACCTTGATTTCATAGATGAGAAAAAATGAGGCCCAGAAAGTGGAACTGACCACCGCTTGATTACGCAATAAGTAAATAAACATTGTTTAGACTGAGCCTTGACAAAGCAGGGAAACTAAAATGGAGAAAAAATAGTTCAATTTGTTTAAATGTATCAAAGTTAGCACTATATAAAAAAATGAGAACTTGGTAGGACATCTTTATATATCTATGGCTTAAAATTGTTATTTGGAAGTACACATAGGGCAGTGAGGGGGAAAACATAATCTCTTCGGGGTTTAGGAAGTCTAAAGTTCTTATTCCAGTCCTGGAATGACTCATCCAAGGTCTCATGGCTGGTTAGTGTTAAAGCCAGGACTAGAAGACCACATTTCCTGATCTCTCGGGGGAAAAAATGACTGTGCCGGGGTATCGAAACCACATCCTATACAAAAAGAGAGAGGTGGGGGAGGCAAAGTAGCTGAACTCCAGCACAGAGAGGCAATGTGTGGCATTTTCCTATCCATTACTTTAGCCACAGCAATGAAGCACAGCCTTTACACTCTGCCCCAGTCTTAACCATTCTCTGGATCTCACCCAGCCTCTACTTCTGGGATAGTACCTCTGCAATTCCTCCTCACCAGAGCAGAAAGCATCATTTCCTGTAAGGGTCATTTGTATTAAGAATCTTACCCATTTTTCCCTGTTGCATGTTCTTCCTCTCTGGCTCATAAGCCTTTCTTATCTCCCAGTTATAGTAAGTCTCAAGTGTAAACTCCTAGCCATCTGCTATGAAAGTCTTTACCTTTGGGCTGCACCCACCACTACCATCTTTCCTTTTATTCCTGGTAGGCCAAAAACCATACTCTCCATTCACTATCCCTTGCCTATGATTTGTCCTTGGCTCTACAAGGATTATGTTCTTCTAGTATCTGGCATTTTCTAGCCAGTGGATCCCCCATTACAACTTCTGACCATCTAGTAGTCTCCAACACCATGTATTTCTCCATGCCTGAAGTTGTTTATTGGTACCATGTGTAAATCACCAACCTTCATGCCAGTCATCTCTGCTATTTCAGGTAATTGGTTTACTTGCTTTTCTTACAGCAGCTGGGAAGAAACTTGGATAAATATGTTTCCTATAAAACTGAGAGAGAGGTCCTCCAAAGCTGCCCATGCTGATGGGTACTCTTGCTTGCATCTCTTTTATAAAGTCAAAGCTATAAAGTTTCTATTTCTTTTGTGCTTGACTGGTCAACTGAGTTGACCTGATAGAAAAGAACACAGACAGCTGACTCGAATGTTTTGAAGATGAAATAACACCAGGATTCCAACAGTTTTGAGGTTCTGCCTCTGGAGTTGTCTCTGTCCCCTGCACAGGGCTGATCTGGGATGTTTATATATCTTATTCATTGGCTGGAAAAACATTTCTCGCTCTTGGCAGATAACTGCTTGAAGAACAGACAGGCTCCATGGGGGCCTTTTGGACAAAAAATAAAATGAAAAAATGGCATCTAACCTCTCCTATTGAGGAAGTATATTGTATTTTGTTGGGTCCCTTTGTGCTACTACTTCGTTTTAAAAAAGGGAAAAGTGAAAATGAAGTAAACAAAAGCAAAAACATACATATAGGAAAAGGACTCAATACAAAAGCAAAGAATAGAAACTTTAAAACATAGGACTGTCTTGATACCAAATACATCAAATTCAACAATAACAACCCAAAAAAGCATCATATGCCTAAATTTGAATTCTGTAGAACAAATCTTGAATAGCTGCCTGATTTATTCAATCCTGGAAGGAACATTCAGAGAGAATTAAATGAATCGCTTGATCAATTACAGGACATAAAGTAATAAACAGAGAACCTTGGCAACGGAAAGGGTGGTAGTGGTAGGTGGGTGCTTCAGCTAAAGTAATAGAACTGACCCACCTGCATGAGTCAACTTGCCTTGGCTCTTGCCCTGAGTAGCCAGAAACTCCTCCCTGTCATTTTCAAGCAATCCTCAAACTCCCTGGAGAGTCTCCCAATAATGCCATTTAGAGATGCACAGAAGCAAAAATAGAACAATTCCGATCTTGATTTCTAGTTTCTTTTCTATTGAACACTCTCTTGTGACCATATATTAAAAAGGAGCTGATGCATTTACTGTTGGAACAGAAACAACACATGTTGACTCTGCCTCTGTGAGCAGAGACGTCCACCTCACTGCACTGACGATGCCACACAATTAGCCATCAGCATACTCGCTTTTTCCTCCCTGTCCTGAGCCATGATCCATCACTGTCTAGGTTTGTGTCACTGGTGCCAGCTGGCACACTTGCCATCTCCATTGCCCTCCTCAGCCCCATTTAGGGATGCATGGAGGGAGGCCATAATGTTGGTGTCACATGAGCAGATGGTGAGGCTGTGCCAGGCCCAAGTACTGGTGGAAGGGTCGAAGATGTCAGCGTGAAAGAAGCAATTATGGCTTGTGGGAGTATAATAAGGTGTAAGGAGCGCATGTACCAGGGACTTTCCTCAGCTGTCGCTTCCCAAGAATGACAATCTAATACAGAAAGAAAATGTATTAAGTGCTGATCCTCCCACAAAGATTCGGAAGGCAGATGCCAGCAATATCTGAAATCGAGCTTCTCATGGTTGAAAGCACTGTTTCTACCCAGGAAATCTGATTAGAGAAAAGCAAATGTCACAAAGAGTGATAACTGAGAAGGTCATGAAGCTGAAAGGACAAGAACATTTTCCAGCAGGAGATAAAGTCTGGAGGAATTGATGTCCACTGCTCTACAGGACCCGACACAAGCTGGGGAACAGGGAATCCTAGTGCTAGGTGACTGGCCATCCCTGTTTGCCTGGGATGGAGGGGTTTCTTGGGGCAGAGGACTTTCATTGCTAAAATCAAGATGGTCCTGAACAAACCGGGATGCTTGGTCACGCTACCTGAGATGATGAATGTTTCTTTCCCCAAAGGGGTTTCTTATTCTGGTTTGGCCATGAGCTGTCAATGCTAGCTAATAAGTCAATAAATAACTCTTAGTGTGACAATGAGCCAAGAGGCAGCACCCAAGAAGAGCTGTGATGGTGAGGAATTCTCAGACACGCTCTCCAACCCCAAGCAAACTGCGATTCAACTGGAGAGTGCTCGCCAACACAGGCAACAGACAGTGATCTGTAGGAGGGTGTCTGCTGATCCCAAGTGGGAGTCACAGGCAGCTGCATATGTCTTGTGCACTGGAGGGAAGAGAAGGTGACAGGAGGAGGACAAGGGAAGGGGGCTATTGCATGAGGGAAGAGGGGGACAGGGGATGAAGAGGGCAGCATGGTGTCTGTTTAGGGTATTGGTCCTCGGCCAGCCCCATGGATATATATGCTCAATTACATAGGGTGAGAGGATAAAGGAAAGTCAGGCAGAAGGAGCTTAGGTGATAACACAGTTTATGAAAAAGCAATGTCTTAGTGAGGGCTCCAGGGAATAGCACACGTTAAGAACCTTCATGTTTTACAGTATAGAGAAAGAACATCCTAGTCACAAGCGTCAATGGCTGATGTGGGAAAAAAGCATTGATGGAAGTAGAAACCAATGTGTAGGCTAGAGGGGAAGCCCGGGAGAAAACTAATAGTGAACCCTTGTGAGACCTCACTGGGTACCCTTAGAAATAAGTGTGACCCTTGGAGAGAGGCTGGAGGTTCTCCATATACAACAGAGGCAAGAGCCGAGGAGGAAGAGGGGAGAAGAGGAAAGGTAAGAAGGAAGGAAAGGAGGAAGAGGAGAAGATGATAATGGTATCCTATGCATAGGTCGCAGGAACTGTTCTAAGCACTTTACATAAATTAACTCTAAATCTGCCCAGCCTGTGTGGTAGGCATATTATTATTTCCAGAGGAGGAAACAGGCAAAGAGAGATTATCTGAATTGCACAGGATCCCACAGCTCACAAGGGTAAACCTGGGATAATTACTATATATATGTGTGTCTCCACACAAATTTATGTGGCCTGGGGAAAATTAGGTTACACACATAAATCAGCATAACAGTAAGCACTAAATATGTGGCACATCCTCAGACACTTTATTTAAATGTCTCTGTTTCCTCATCTGTATGAAGGTTGATAACTATCTGATAAAGAGGCAATAGGGTGTGTTTCTGTATTACATTTTGTTCCAAAAATCGACTTTCCTCAAATAAAGCAAGCTAGTATTCATAAGAAGTTGGAAAGAAGAAAAAAGGAAATAAACATAGTGACCTAAAATAGACAGGAATTACAGGTCTGAGTGTAAACTGTCAATTCAAGAAGGAAACGCTGGTCAGTTACACATTTCACAGTATCTACGAGACAAAACCGACAGTTAAGGATAAGTAGACTGTTGCCGACATAGTAACCAGGCAGGATTTCTTCCTTTGGATTCTCATGAAGGAAGTAAAAGGATAAACAGTGACTCAGCGATGAGTATGACGGTGCTGTTCTTTTTATGAGACCTCATATCAACTTTATATAGGCTTCATGTAAGTAAAATTTACAAGAACAGGACTGGGATAGAGTGGAGGAGGTTGGCATGATGATTCTGTCTTGACTGAACTTGAGAGAGAGAGCACAGTGAAAGGTTAGGAGTGTAGGACAGACTACCTAGGTTGGAAATCAGCTCTGCTGCTCACTAGGTATGCGACTTAAATTTTTGTGCCTCAGTTTCTTCATTTGCAAAATGGGACTAATAATTCTGTAGCACCTATTTCTTTAAGTTATAACGATTTAATGAGGATTGCGTATCAATTTCTTAGGGCAGCACGTGACTCAAAAGACTAAGCATTTTCTGGAAGAGTGGATGGACTATTGGGCAGCAATGAATGAGGGAGACTATCTTTCTAGCATGCGCCTGGCTAATTAAATATAGACCTGCATCTTTTAATTAACAAGCCATTAAACTGTGATTGAGTGATACCCTGTTGTGGAAACTGAGGAACCCCAAATGGATCAGTGTGCGTATGAGAATTCATCCCCTCCTTTTTAAGAAGGATGAAATGGCAACCACAGGCAAGGATAGGTGGATCGAATGGGATCAGTCAGTCATTCAACTAATATTAATTGAGTGCCTACTATACACAGACATTAGGAGTATTTAGTTGTTAACAAAACTGAGTAACAAATAAGAAAACTCTGTTAAAACAGGCATGGTCTTTGGACTCATGGGGCTTTCTGTGGGGGAGACAGATATCATAAAGGCCCCCCATATAATAATGATTCTCATTGATTGACCATATGACCAGCTATATAACTTTGAAGGTATTATCTTATATGATACTTACAACAGAGCAAGTGAATGGTAGAGTTAGGCTTTGAACCTCCAGTGTCATTTAACTACCATTTTATACTTAAAAACTACAATTAGCATAACGAGATGACATGTAAAGTGCTTAGTACGCTGCTTGGCACTTGATAAGTGCTCAGTTCTTTTTCTTGCTTTTTAATTTTTATTTGCTCTTCCTTTTCAATGCTTTTTTATATGACTTTGGGGTGCGAGTAGAGGTTGACTGAGGCCCCTCCCACATTCTCCTTTCTTAGCTACTTTAAACTACTACTTTCCCCTGCCCATGACCATTCTTTCCCCAATTCC
>NW_012136969.1:3776388-3788754 GCF_000956105.1 Propithecus coquereli | reverse complement strand
TGTTAACAAAACTGAGTAACATATAAGAAAACTGTTAAAACAGGCATGGTCTTTGGACTCATGGGGCTTTCTGTGGGGGAGACAGATATCATAAAAGCCCCCCATATAATAATAATGATTCTCATTGATTGACCATATGACCAGCTATATAACTTTGAAGGTATTATCTTATATGATACTTACATTACTCTGGGAGATAAGAGAAAACTTATCTAAGCTCACAGAGCAAGTGAATGGTAGAGTTAGGCTTTGAACCTCCAGTGTCATTAAACTACCATTTTATACTTAAAAACTACAATTAGCATAACGAGATGACATATGTAAAGTGCTTAGTATGCTGCTTGGCACTTGATAAGTGCTCAGTTCTTTTTCTTGCTTTTTAATTTTTATTTGCTCTTCCTTTTTAATGCTTTTTTATATGACTTTGGGGTGCCAGTAGAGGTTGACTGAGGCCCCTCCCACATTCTCCTTTCTTAGCTACTTTAAACTACTACTTTCCCCTGCCCATGACCATTCTTTCCCCAATTCCTTTAATATTTCCTTTTCTTCAGCCTGGTCTATAAATGGTGGTGCCCTCCAAGGATCTATCCTTAACCCCCTTGTCATTTTCCTTCCATGCTGTCTTCTTGGGAGATCTCATCTCCTTCTGTGGCTGCCATCCTTACATTGATTCCATTGACCTTCATATCACCATTCTCCACTCTGTGTTCTCTCCTGACCCCCAACTTTGTGTTCCATAGACACTGCAAAGCCACAAGTCTAAACTGGAATTCAGCATGTCTCCTCCTCCAAGCTGCAATTTCTTCTGAGACCCCTATCCCGATAAATCCGATCAATATCCTCCAGTCTCCAGGCTAGAACTCTCTGTGTCATCTTAGACTCCTTCTTCCTCCAGCTTTCTTACTCCTCCTCATGCTGTACTGGTCAGTTGCCAAGTCTTACTGCAGTGCTCCTCCTATGAATCTTTCTCGTGCCAACTGCCACTGCCTTATTCAGGCTTCCATAGTCTCTTACCGACATTATTGAAAACTTGTCCTACCTGCTCTTACTGCCTTTGGGATCTCAACCCCTGCATGCCATCATTTGCCCTGCTGCTAAAGAGTTACCATCCTAAGGTTTAGCTATGATTATATCTTTGTACTCCTCCAAAACCTTCAGTGATTGCTTTCTATGCACTGAATGTTTGTGTTTTCCCAAAGTTCATATGATGAAGCCTAAATATTCACTGTGATGGCATTTGGAGGTAGAGCCTTTGGAAGACAATGAGGTCGTGAGGGTGGAACCCTCAGGTATGGGATTATAAGAAGAGACATGAGAGAGGTGATCTTTCTCTCAGCCTCAGTGAGGTTACAGCAAAAAGGCAGCTGTCTGAAAACCAGAAGAGGGCCAGACACTGAATCTGCTGGTACCCTGATCTTGCACTTCACAGCCTCTGGTGAGAAATAAATGTTTTTTGTTTATACCACTCAGTCAATGTAGTTTGTTACAGCAGCCCAAACTAAGGCATAGCTATTTCAGGTAAACCAAGCAATTTTCTCTGCATTGAATATACTAGGCTTTGTTCTGCCCATATTTTTTGATAATGGAAAGAAGAAGGCTGCCATCTCAATAGAGTCCAAGCCAGAAAATCCCATCAGGCATTGCTCCCCAGTTAGTGTAAAATATATAACATAGTTTTACTTCTCTAGCTGCCTACACCTTCCTACTTGGCCATTTCCTAACAAATGCAAATACTACATCTTTGTCTTTATTTAGCATTTCTTTCCTCCAGCATCATGTTGGTTGTTTGTGGATAATATGGAGAAACATAGAGTATATAATAATATTGTTAGGTAGATTTATAACTACATCAAGGAAAGGGTAAATATTGAGTATAAGTTGAACTAAATTGGGTCACAAAATTTTCTCTTTGATCTTCTGCTGTTATGGATTTTTAAAAAAGTCAGTGACATGGATGAATACATGTTAAATGTATAGTAACACAAAACTGGCAGGCATAGCTAATATCAGAGAAAGCAAAATAAAAATGCAAAATGATTCTGACATTTGGGACTATTCCTTAGGGATAAATATAAAGTCCTACAGCAAGGCTCTGATAGTCAATAATTGTAGAGGCCAGAAGAGTAAGAGGCTTGGGAGCTCAGCCTTCCCCAGAGTGGCCTTGAGCCTCAGAGCAGGGAAAAGACAGAGCTCAAGAGTGAGAGTGATCAGAGGATGAGCAAAGAGAAGGCTGTGAAAAGAAGAAGGTCCTAGATGACTCGATGTGCATTTTACTCCTTTACTTACTTACTAGATGTAGATAAGGAAGAAAGAGAGTGGATGGAAGCAATCCAACTCAGATCCTTGTGGTCTAAAACTTTACAATTCTGCTATGTCCTTTGTTAAAACAAAGTAAGTTGATTTGGGTACCGACTCGAGGGCTCTCAAGAGAAGCAGTAGAAGCCAGCAAGCTACTGCTAAACACCAACTATGTGCCAAAACCCTCAGCTTGGTTGACAGAAATATAAAAATGAGGAGCTCTTGTTTTTCAAGGATATGAGCATGTGAACACATGGTCAGTGTTATAACACAGTTGGTTAGTTGTCATGATTGGGCAGATGGATAGCTGAGTGGATGAATGGATGGAACGAAGGATGGACAGATATGATGATGACATCAAGGAGAGAATATTCACTGAGGCAGAGAAGTGTTGTGTCGGCAGTGATGTTTGAGCTGGTAGGCATGGAATAATGGAAATGTATGGCCTTCAGAGCTTAGAGACCCTGATGTAGTGCTAGATGGACCATTTACTACCTGTGCAGCTTTAGGCAATGTACAAAATCTTTCTGAATCAGTTTCTTCATATATAAAATGAGAATAATCTACAACACTGAATTGTGATGATTGAAACAGGCTTATAGTACTTGCTGAGAAAGGGGAGCCTCCTCAGCCTCACCATCTATATCTCCAAAAGACTCAGGAATGTTTCTTCAAGGCTTATCTAGGCATGGTTTTATGTGATCACAGCATTCTATGAAAGTATAAGAGCAAGCACCTACATAATGTTTTAAAAATTGAACTCTTGAGTTTCTATAAATTATTATGTAAAACACATGTATAGTATTTTGAACTTGACAAAGGTGTATGGAGAGAAATCCAAATGACTAACATTCATATGCATGAGCTCAGAGAAATGCAAATCAAAACAATAGTGACATGTTATTAATATTTATGTCCATCAAATTAGAAAAAATTCAAAAGTTAGATAATAACAAGTATTGATGAGAATATAGGAAAGTGGAAACATCATGCACTGCCAAGCGAGCTTAAATTGGTGCAGACTTTTTGGCATGCAATCTGACAATGCCTGGAGAAATGAGGTGTGCATGTGTCCTATAACTCAATAATCTCACTTAGGGGATTCTATTCCATAGGTCTGTGCAATGAAATACATGAAGATGTAAATAAGTGTCACTTTTAGTAAAAAAAAGAAAAAAAAATTGAAGATCACATAGAATAAGTAAAATAAAGTACTGCATATGATGCAATATTATATAATTGTCAGAAATAAATTGTTAGATTTTCATAAAATAGTAAGCACATATCTGGCTCTTATTAAATGTCAAGTACTTTTCTAAGTGCTTTGTGTATATCAATTCATTCAATTCTTACAACTCCAAAAGTGAATATTAGTAACTCTATTTTATAGATGAGGAACATGAGAATCAGAGAATTCAATCATTGGCCTATGGTCACACAGCATATAAATGGAAGAGTCAGCATTCATCCCACATAGTATGGTCTTGATTTTTCACTTTTAATCACTGCTCTACTGGGTAAAGCTTAAAAGCATCCAGTGAACAACAGAAAAGAAACAGAGAAAGATTTGTAGTACAATGATTTTTATCTAAACTAAAAGCACATACTAAAAATGCTATATACTTTTCAGACCATATACACATTTAAGGACATACAATAAACACATTACAGTCAGGATAGGTGATGTTGAGGACAGATAATCAAATGACTCTACCACACACTGAGTAGTATGATTAATGCAACTTGAAGACCCAAAGACCAAATAGAGCCAATGAATGAATGTTTAGCATCCTATAGACTTAGCGCGTTATCTGTGTTGAATGAAAGGCTGTGTTTGATAATGGACTCAAAACACTGCCTTTCTCAATTTGTTGCAACAAATCTGACTTGTTGAAAGAGAAATAGAGTAGAAAATAAGGATTATGCTGCATGTTTAACATTCTTAATCTTTTATTAAAAAAATACTCAACACATCTGATTGCTGTAACTCGTGTACAAAAGTGCGCAACCATGAAATGAATTTCTGCCCTTCACTATAATTATTACAGATAAGAATATAATTATGTTTCTCTAAAAATAAGAGATATTTTCATGGGCCCACTGTTTCATGATTTTAAAAGGAGATCAGAAATATAACATTTCTATTTAAATATTAAAATTGCACTTATCTCAAATTTAAAAAATTAGTTTTTGTTATTTACAATAGGAATTCTTTTTTCATCATGAGCTTTGAATTAGAGATTTAGAAAAATGCGCTGAAAAGTGATTTTATGACTCCACATTAAAATGAAAACATAAAATTAACCCTGAATTTTCTGAGTGCCATGTAAAGATTCCAACTGAAAAAGCAAACTAAGGGAACAAGGTAGAGTTTCCTGTTTGTTTTCAAAAAGTTTTAAACAGAAGTACTTATGATACCATTTTAATTTCCCTGGCAGGAAGGAACATGATTCCTCTTTCTCCATACACATTGCTAAGTTACTTGGGAATTACACAAAGAAGAAGAAAAGGAAAAACGTTCTCTTCAAATCAAACAGTTTTGTTTTCTTTCTAATTAAAACAGGTAAATCCCAACATTGCAAAAGATTTAAATGTTCTCATTTTCCTTTGGAAATTACTGGGTAAGGATTTTTCTTATTTCCTTTCAAAATTACTTCGTAGGTTGCCTCTATGATAGCGTCTTTCCCAAACACATTAGAAAATCCTACATAAGTGAACACAGATTGGCACTTCACTCAAACTCCTGGTAGCTGACAGCTCACAGGTGCTCAGGCCTGCACCTGCTTCACTCTGGCTGCATCTAAACAAAGCCAGTTATCCCAGAGAAAGCAATCAGGTGAACATCTAGCTCGGCAGGTGTTTACCATTGTAGGAATAATGCTTTGCATTGATGGAAATATTCCATACCTGTCTGCTTAATATGGCAGCAACTAACTACAAGTGGCTATCAAGCGCTTGAAATGTGGCTAGTGCAATTGAGAAATGGAATTTTAATTTTATTTCAATTTATTTAAATTTATTACTAAATAGCCACACATGGCTACACACTGAATAGCATATGATGGCCTCACATTAGCAGGGTGGTACCATGAACCAAACATAAGTTTAAATCTTTTTTATTATAAAATATTCTAATGTATAAGTATATAAATTGGAAAATACACCATCAGAAATTTACTCACGAAGGTTAATAATTTACTAACATTTGGTGTATATTGATTCTTCCAGACTTTTTTCCTCCCTAGGCATATAAACACTTTCAACTATAGATAGATTTAAAAATACATAAAATAGAATCACACCATAGATGCTGTTCTGCACCTTTTCTTTTAACAGTAATACACTGAGACCAACCATTTTCCTCTGTTAGTACAGAGAGATTTTATAGCTATATGAGCCAATACATTCCCTTCTTTGCTAAGCCAATCTCATTTCTGTCATTTCCAGTTAAGGAGTCCTGATTAACATTAATGTGTTCAGGGACCAGATTCACCTTTAGTGTTACTATGTTGCTTGTATCAAGGGCCCTATCTCAGGATGAATGAAGAGAAGTAGTAAGTGGAAACTCAGAAGAGGAGAGCTTTGGATGTCAGGTGGAAGATGTTAAATTTTATTATATACTTCAAAGGAAACCACCAAAGGATTTTGAGCAGGGGTTGCAGGATCAGACCTGTCATTGAAGAGGGTGACTCTAGTATTAATCTGTATGAGACTGAAGCAGAGAGCCTAGGCAGAGAAATCAGATTTGGTACAAAGGTTTGTTTACAGGTCGGTGACCGGGTACTCAGAACACCTCCACTCCTGCTATGCTATTGCATTTCCAGAGCAAGCTCACAAAATCCCATTTAGCTCTCTCACAATACAGCAGAAGTAAAATAGCCTCTTTTGTTAACAGTTTAGTTTTCAACTGTTTTCGTGAAGATAAAATAATTCCTTTATTAAACTTTTCTTGAGCACCTACTGTATGCCAGGCATTAGGGAAATAGCAGTACACAAAATATGTCTCTGTCCACATGGGAGAGGGTGTAAAAAAAAAAAAAAAAGCAGATTTAGGGGCTAGGGTTTAATTTTGGACATATACACTTTGAGATGCCTATTAGACATGCAAGTGAGATGTCAAGGAGGCAACTGGATATAGGTGTTGAAGAAAGTTCTGGGTTAGAGATCCATTTTGAGAGTCATCAGAGTGTGTGATCCCCTAATTAGTGAACATACGAAAAATAAATAGGAGTGTAGGAGATGAGACTGAAGAAGGTGATGACAAGAGGAGAGTTGGAGAGAAAGTGTCAGTGAGTCACAGGCAGAGCTAGGACTAGAATCTCCAAAGAACAGGGGAAGGAGTGGTCTAGAACTACTGCACCAATGAGGTAGAGTGGTACTGACTGATGGCCCGAATTTCCAAAGTGGAGTGATCTAAGGAGGAGAGTGGGACAATAGTCTGGAAGAAGCAATGAGGAGCTAGGACAACACGTAGCCTGTCTCTGAATCCAACAGCATAAGAGGTGAGGGAAATAAAACATGACCAGGGGAAGGCTCTGAGGAAGCAATATAATTAAGAGAGCCAAGTTCATAGTAAGAAGGGGAAGGGACTGTTCAGACAAGGTTACGAAGATAAGGGACTTGCTGATGACAGGCGAGTTTTGGAGCTCATAGGGCAGCTCAGACTTTGGGCACAGGAAGGTGCTCTTTGAGCAGGGTGGGGGTTGGGATCAATTAGCCACGCACAGAGCTGTGTGGGCTAAAGAGGATCTGGAGTCCTTGATTTCTGACTGTGGTTAATACAAATAGAAATGAGGGGCATGGCAGAATTAGTTCCAATGTTCTTTGAAGGAGATTGGTAGAGCAGTATTGAGAAGGGAGGAAGAGAGAGTTCTGTGTTGGGCTGTGAATTAAAATAATAATAAGCTTTTGGGTAGGAATGCAGTCATTTAAGAAGCATTTTATGATGAAATATGTTTCCTAAGTTGTAGCAATCTAGTAGTAGGCCACATGGATTCAACCCTTACCACAGAAAATATTTGTTGAACACCAACTATTGTACTAGATGTGGACAATGATGGATAGCAAGGAAAGCAGTCATTTCCAGAAAGTGTGTGTTCTCAAATGCAGCTATGCCTAGTGGCTGTGCCAGATCTCTTCTCAGCTGGCAGCTTCAAAACACTTTCTTGCTCTTTGACACTCTAGGATGTGCATCTTCTCCTCCATCTCCAGAGCAGAAAGGGCCAGCTGTCTACTTCTCCTAGTGCTCCTATGTTGGATATTTGTAGCTCAGAAGTGCCTGCGCCATTTTATAACAAACACCTGATAATCCATTGGAGAACGACACAAATGTTGTAAAATGTGGAAGACCCACACCCACCTCCACATCCAACCAGGCTTCCTTTTCCTCTATGCTTTTAAAGAATTGAGATAATCCGAGAAAAAAGAAAAGTCATATGGAGTCAACAGAACTAGAAATGACATGCCATGTGTCCCCCTGCTCCCCATGATTATGACAGATGCACTAACAATTCCTAGGATTCTCTCCTGTTGACCTTTTCCACACAGTTCTCCAGTCATTACCAATTGTTTAGAATTAGGCTACCCCGATGACACAAGTGGTACCACCTTTTCAGATATATAAAGTAGGTTCTGAAATGGAATAGAATATCACAGGGTTTTAAATACATGCTTGAATGATTCCTGTACTCATTTAAATTACTCTCAAGGTCATTAAAAAAAGAAAACTCAGGCTACAGAATGGGAGAAAATATTTGCAAACTATGCATCCAACAAAGTACTAATATCCAGAATCTATAAAGAACTGAACTCAATGACAATGATAAAAACAAAACCAACCCCCTTAAAAAGTGGGCAAAGGACATGAACAGGCATTTTCCAAAAGAAGACACACAAATGGCCAACAAGCATATGAAAAAAATGTTCAACATGACTAATTATCATAGAAATGCAAATTAAAACCCAGTGGGATACCATCTTACACCAGTCAGAATGGCTATTACTAAGAAGTCAAAAAATAACAGATGTTGGTGAGGTTGCAGAGAAAAGGGAAGGGTTTATACACCATTGGTGGGAATGTAAATTAGCACAACCTCTATAGAAAACAGTATGCGTATTACTCAAAGAATTAATAATAGAACTACTGTTTGATCCAGCAATCCCACTACTGGATATCTATCCAAAGGAAAAGAAATATTTATATCAAAAACACCTGCACTCATATATTCATTGCATCATTATTCACAATAGTAAAGATATGGAATCAAGCTAGGTACCCATTGATGGGTAAAGAAAAAAAAAATATATATATACACACACACACACACATACATATAAACACATATACACACACCATAGAATACTACTCAGCCATAAAAAGGAATGAAATCTTGTCTTTTGCAGCACCATGGATGGAACTGGGGGCTATTATCTTAAGTGAAAGACACAAAGTCAAACACCACATGTTCTCACTTACAAGTGGGAGCTAAACAATGGGTACACATGCATATAGAATGTGGAATAACAAACACTGGAGACTCGGAAGGGCTAGAGGGTGGGGTATGGAAGGGGGTGATGGATGAAAAATTATTTAATGGGTACAATGTACACTACTATTCAGGTGATGGTTACACTATAAGCCTGGATTTCGCATCTATGCACTATATCCATGTAACAAAACTGCACTTGTACCCCCTAAATCTATAAAAAATAAACAAAACATGTAACTTCTGAAAGCCCTTAAAATTCTCTTGAATAAAAATGATAGAGACCAAAAAAAAAAAAAAATAGAAAATTCTGGTTCCAAAGTACCTTTTTGAGAGGAGAAGCACATAAGAGGCAATCTAGCATGGGGTATTATTAGATGTTTGCTCATCAATGGTTTATTTTAATTTTGGAGGAAGCCAGATAGCTTTGGTGAAGATGGCTACCTCTTGCCACAGGTAAGTCCTCAAATCTGCCAGCTGACAGTGTTGGCGTACCATGGAGTTTGTCATGGAAATTGGTATAATCATGGCGATTCTACTAAATTCAGAGAGAGCATTGAATAGAGCAAAGGTTTTTGTTTGTTTGTTTTCTTTTTTAACCTCTAATCTGGGGTTAAGTTGTTAGGAAGATGTTATTACACTTCTCTAAAAATCTAAAGACTACCTTTCAATTTGGGTTCTGACCTGGGAGATGCTTTCTTTACCTTCTTATATTTGGACGGAATGCAGCTATTTGGTCAACCACATAAGCTCAGAGCTTGAAGTCATTTGAACAGTTTCACTTACAGAAGCAGACACAGAGCCAATAGAGCATTTTTGTTGTGTTCTCTCTAAATTGAAATAAGATAAGAACAGGCATTAAGCTGCTTAGAGATTTGAATTAGAGAAACAATTATTCTAATACATGCTATACAGGAAATGCTCTCAGAGCCGGTAATCTCTTGATTCTTATGAAAACTGTCACTCTGTGGATGTCCATGCTTGAATGGAGGTTCTGAAAAGTATTCTAAGCCTCCCTTTCTCACTTTTATCCTCTAGGATTGATTTTTGTTTCTTTTGAAATTGATTGTTCCCCTTTAAAACTTTCTGAACATGGCACAATGCATAATCTATCATTTGGCGCTCAGAATACTCTACCATTATACTAGGGTTCTTATGCCTGAGCATGGCCTTGTTGGTGGAAATTTATTCAATGAAATGTGAAATTGCTTTATAAGATAAATTTAGAGCATTTGACTTAGGCCAAGCATGTTGAGCTAGAAAGGTTCAGGAAGTGATATTCTTAAGTAGTTAATATTGTTCATCACAGTTAATTCTGTTAATTAATTAATTAATATTGTTCATCCTTTTCATTTTTGACTGCTACTTCTGCCTTTTGACCTCTTGCCATGGCCACCAGAGGGTAGAAAACTCAGTGTGTGAAATCATTTCAATGGTGTCTTCACATTTTCTTGACATCCTTGATGTCAGAACTGTCATAACTAGGGTGTGCAGTCCGGGTGCTGGTCTGAGCTATTCACCTGACATCTTATACCTTGCATCCTCAGCCTCTACTGAATCCAGATATAGAACGTGAAAACTGCTAGTATTGCTGTATGAACTAGGCCACCTACTTCCTAGACAGTCTCCTTTATTTTCTGTGAAAGAGAATAGGAACTCTATTCCCTGGGAATCAGAAAAAAAAATGTATTTAATTGGATATATTTAAGAGAAGGTTATAGTCACTCAGCATGTTTGGAGACTGAGGAGCCATAGGAGACAGAACAGCAACAATCAGGCCACTTTAATTCCTATAGATATCCCAAGAAGCACTGTGGGACTGGAAGACCCATCCTTTCACCTGGGAGCTGGTAAAAAGTTAGTGTGCCAGACTAAGAGGTCCCCAGGGAATACAAGCACAGCACAGCAGATGTGTTTCCAGAGCCTGGTATGTGGTAGCTGCTCCATGAGTGTTTTTGCAGTAAATGGGTGAAAGTCAAAATGGAATTGCAAGATTCAGACATGGGCAGCCAGATGTGCGCCAATACATAGACCACTGTTCCTACAGCCCATGTTCTCTCAAGGGCCTCAAGACACCCATCAACTAAAAGGAATGCTCTGTAGATTGCCGTGTGGTAAATCTAACCCTCCTTAGAAACTGCAAACAATTTTCAAACATCCCTTTAGGCTCCCTTCCCTTCCCTATGGTGGCTGTCAAAGTCCTCCTCTTAGATGTTAAGTGGTTGATGTAAATGTCCATTTGGGTCATCTGGAAGCCCAAGGAGGAGGGGAGGAGTGGAAGGATGTTGGAGTTGCCTTTGTGTTGCTTCTTCTCTGTGTTTTTCTCTCTGCCACTGAAAAATCTTCTCTGGAGGCCAAATTTCTAAATCCAGTTGTCTTCAGGCTTGGCTCCAGATGACATAGTGTTGCGCCTCCCTCCTTCCAGGAGCTGCTGCCCATGGCATTTCAGGGAAGAGCCTGTCACTGCAGCAGAAGCGTCTTTGGGCACCGCTTAGCATAGCTATTGTGGTAAGTTAATGGTATTGAATAAATTGGGGTGTTAAAGGCCCCATTTCCTCTCTAAGACCTCCTTGCACATCTGCCCTTTCCCTTGTGGTTTCTCTCACTAAAGAGGAAGAGTGACTTCTTTTGGCCAGCAGGGACATGTGCCAACATGACTGCAAGCAGAGGCACTTGTGTGGTCACACTTGGTCTTGCACCTCTACCTTTGCCAGGGGAATGTGCCTGGGTTAGCCTGCTGGAGGGATGTGAGAGATTCGTGGAGGAGAGCTGAGTCACCCAGGTGACAGCAAACTAACTCCCAGGTGTGTGTGCCACAGAAAATAGCTGGTCAACTCCAAGACCTATGAGTGAGCCCAGCCGAGACCAGGAGAACTGCCTAGTGTGGTCTAAATAGCCAACCTACAAACTCATAAGCTAAATAAATGCCTACTGTTATAGGCCACTGAGTTTTAAAGTGGTTTCTTATACAGTATTATTGTGGCAACAGATACCAGATACAGCTCCTTTCTTTTGCTGTTGAGGGGTAGTATAGTTTGGTGATTAAGGCATCAGACACTGGAGACAGAGAGCTTGGGTTCAAATCCTCCTTCTGCCACTCACTCACTATAACTTGGGGAGAGTAACTTAACTCTCTATACCTCAGTTTCTTCATCTATAAAATGGAGACAATAGTATCTATCAATAGGGGGCTAATGTGAAGATTAAATAAGCTAATTGTATCTGAGGAGCTTAGAACCGTCTCTGGCATATAGGAAGCATGATAAATACGCTATCATCATTTGCTACTATATTGATTTGCATTGGTGAAAAGAACGCCAAGTGGTTTGATCTTGAGTGCCCCAGAACCTGCCCCTGTCCTCCTAGTTAGAGAATGTTAGTGGGGTTTTCCCAAGGCCTTCTGTTTTATTTCACATGATACTACTGCTTTCCTAGGGTGGACAAGAAGTGTTTTAAGCTGGCCTTAGGTTCTTCTCTCTTCTTATGAGTCAATCTATGACATATCTGCAGACATTTATGAGATTTTTGTCATTTGAATGTCATTTTTTTCCCTAGATTTCAGTTTATGCAAATTTTTCCTTGT
>NW_012136969.1:3775147-3775575 GCF_000956105.1 Propithecus coquereli | reverse complement strand
AGGGCAAGTGCTTACAAGTGGAGTTTCTGGAACATAGGATAATATACATGTTCAACTTTCTAAGATAATCCCAAATTTTTTTTGATGTAGTTTTTTATTTTCTAGGCTCATCAGCAGGGTTTTGGAGTTCTGACTCCCCACAGGATCATTAATGGTTGGTGTGGTTAACCTTTCAGCCAGTAAATATACTACTAGTAAGTATTAATATATTGTAGTCTTAATGTATACTTCCCTAGTGACTAATAAGGTTGAACGTATTTTCATATATTTATTTATACTTCGTGTTTCCTCCTCTATAATATGAAATGCCTACTTATGTCTTTTTTGTATTTCTTGTATTTTCTTCTTTTCATTGACTTGAAGTAGTTATTAATAAATTCTGGACACTTATCTTTTACCAGATACATAGGAGGCAAATAAATTTTGCC
>NW_012136969.1:3774548-3775097 GCF_000956105.1 Propithecus coquereli | reverse complement strand
GTGTTAGAAACTTCTCCAATACAACAAATTCAGGTTTGTTTTTCTCTCTCCCCTTCTACCCATATAGGCCAAGTCGTACAGTCATGAAAGGAATGAGGGGAAAAGGAAAATATGCAAATTTGGAATGCAGAGTACATGAAATAAAGAGCTACATTTCTTTACCTTAAACACACACGTAAGCCCCACAATTTGTCATGAATAGAAAGATTATGAAACACCATTAAAAATAAATATAATTTTTTCCATATCTACCATGACATAAATGCTAGATGGCCAATATAATTATGTATGAATTATTACACTTTATAGAAAAACTTGATATTCTAGATGCTTTGACTCCTATCCTCAAGAATATTTTAGTTTTACATCTTAAAAGTTAGAATCCTGAGACTTAATAAAATTTGGGATCTTAACGAACAGCAAAAAGGAAGGATACATTAAAACACAAAAATATAGCTGTAGGTTTCTCTAATTCGAGCCTATTTGAAGCATGAGGAGGCTAATTCCCACCCACTTCTAAGGCTCATGCAGATTTTTACCTTTATTCAT
>NW_012136969.1:3770451-3774498 GCF_000956105.1 Propithecus coquereli | reverse complement strand
GTAACTTACGAGAACAGCAATACCTAAAGAAACAAGATTCCAGGATAAAAACCTATTCATTCTCAGCTGTTAACTAATTTATCCTTCTACTCATTATTTTTCCTCTTTCTGAATCTTGAACCTCTCCGTCTTCACTGCTTATAAACATATCTCAAACATTTAAAACAAAATAATACACAAAACAAAAAACACAGCCCTCCCATGATTTTATTTCTACATTTAGCTACCACGCAATCTATTTACTTTCCTATGCTGTGAAGCTACTCAGGGGTTAACTTCATTTGCTCCCTCCACTCTTCTCAAATTGGTCTCATTAAAGTCATCAATGACCTCCTAATTGAAAAATTCATTAAGCACTTTTCAGTCCTAAGCTTATTTGATGTCTCTGCAGCATTTGACACTCTTGGTCCCTCCTTTTCCCCTTGAATTTCCTTCTTCCCTTGGCTCCCTTTCTTGTGTGGTTATTTTCCTAGCTCTCAGAATTTCATCTCAAGTCTCTCTGGTCAGCTCTCCTCATGTGCACACCACAAATGGTGGTGTTTTCCAGGGTTCTACCCCTAACTCTTTCTCCCACTGTACTCGGGAGGGGATGTCCTATATTCCCAGGGTTTCAGCTGTCTCTTGTATGTTAAAATGTTCATTTCTTACATAAACCTCTTTCCTAAGTTGTAGACCTTATTTTCTACTGAGCTTCTTCAATGGCTTCCACTACCACCTATACTTTGATGACTCGCAGATCTAGAACTCATCTAGCCCAGACCTCTCTCTCGAACTCCAGATCCTTACTTCTAAATCCACACTCAACATCTTCCCCTACAAGTTTATTAGCACCTCATATTTACGATTTTCCCACCTAAATCATAACATCCCTTCCCTCCACCTCCTGAAAACTGAGCTTGTAGTATTTCCTTCTTTGAAAATTATGTCACCATCCATACAATTATTTAGGCCAAAAAATGGAGAGCCATCCTTGAGTCCTCTTCCTTTGTTTTTTGTACTCCACATTCAGCCAAACTCTAAGTATGATTGATTCTGTCTCATTATTACTCAAAGCTGTTCCTCTTCATATTTGCTGCTCTTTAGTTCAGGCCCTCGTCACTTTTTTCCAGCACTAGTCTTTTAGCTAGATTCCTAAATTTTTGTCTTTCTCTGGTCCAGAAGAGTCCAAAAGCTTGTGCCCCTCTGGCTTTATCCACCATTCTAGAACCTACAGACAATGATACCTCTGCTTTTCTCTGGGATGATCAGTCCACATTTAGAATACTCTGATGTGATTAAGGTAAATATAAATTGAAAAACATTAAACATAAAACAGTCAGGAAACCAACTCCATGTTAATGATCGAAGAAATGGGATTTTTGTGAAGTGCCATGAATGAAAAAGAAATTAACAGTATCTATCATGATAGTATTGAGAGCAAGCACTTTTTCTAATAAAACACAATGATGGTAGATTAAAATTGACAAATTCTTTGTTGCTTCTCCCACTGAGAGGTGGAATTTAATTCTTCTCTTAAAGGTGGTTTGCTTGATCAATATCATGAAATTAAAGGATACTGCAAGACTTCCAAAACTAGATCAGAAAAAACCTTCCAGCTTCTGCCTTAGTCTCTTGGAATGTCTCCTCCTGAGGAGACACTCCAAATCCAGTCACCACTGTGAAGAGTCCAAGGTTCACAAAGAGGTCACAGGCACATGCTCTGTTAGATAGCACTAGCGAACTCCTGGTTGACAGCCAGTTTCAACTGCCAATGACTTGTGAACGATTTGGATGCCCAGTCTACTAGAGCTTTCAGATAACTACAGCCCTCACCAACAACCAACTGCAGCCACATGAAAAAACCTATGCAAGAGCCAGCCAGATGCTTTTTCAATTTTCGATATATAAATTTCAGTACAAAATGTTTTTAAAAAGAAATTATTAAATTTGGGATGTACAATTATTAAAATGAGGTGGTTTATTACCCAGCATTAGACACCTGAAACAACTACTACAAATGTTGATTGACTGAGGAGTGATTTGGTAACAATAAACCAATGTGACAAAAACAGAGATGTGCCACTCAGAGCTCCCTTCAAGAAAGGTTTTGCTGCCCAGGTGCAAGGAACGTGGGTAGCTGGCAGCCTCCAGCTGTTAACGCCTTCAGTGTGTACCTCATATCTGAATTGTGAGCATGCTCTTTTCAGGGAAGGCCCCAACCAATGACTGAATGAGGCAAGGGTAGAGGGAGAGAAGGAAAAATATTGTTCTTGAAGTGTACCCACCCAATGTCTAAACAAGATGGGATGCAAAAGTCTAGCCATTTCTGTACAACTGCTTGAATGAGCAATCACTCCCATTAGGCTGGCAGGACTTTGTCTGCATCATAAGTTGGTGTCTCTACCTGCCCAATACTGCCTGCTTCTCTTTTCATAACACCTATCTTGCATTATCTTAAGAAAATTATAATAGGAAAGGGCAACTTTTAAGATGTGGTAGCAAAAGGAGCCCATCAATACTAATGTGGATTTTGGTCCTAGGTATTAATGGCTTAAGGCCATTGCTCGTTTTACTGCTGTTGAAGTCCAACATGGCAATGCCTTCACAATTGGCTTCCTAGACAGTTAGCAAAACTAGGACTGCAAATAAAAGGAGGGAACAAGTGAGTTACACAGCAAACACTAGGATCTTGAGTTTGCATCTGCCTGAAGAGAAGTAGTAGGACACTCAATGGAATGATAGGCATCTCATAAAGATTCAATTGGCCCTGTAAGACATTTGCTGATTTAAAAAAAAATTCAGCCCAAGTTCACTAATTTCTCAACTTTGTCAGAAATCTTCATCTTACACTGCTTGCTTATGAATATGTGGACTAAGAAGGGAAGTCTAATAACGATTTCTAAGCATTTATGAAATACTTAGATAGGGGATCCTATCCCCTAGATAGGATCTTTTGGAATCACACTATCCCAAAAGCTGAATTTGTCTCCAGCTTTTTTTTTTTTTTCTTTTTTACCAAGTTCAGAGATGGTTAGTTTTTTAATCAAATGCTTCTGGATTGGAAGAATTAATATTGTTAAAGTTACTATACTACCAAAAGCAATCTACAGATTCAATGCAATCCCCATCAAAATGTCAATAACATTCTTCACAGAAATAAAACAATCTTAAAGTTTGTATGGAGCCACAAAAGACCCTAAGTAGACAAAGCAATACTGAGCAAAAAGAAAAAAGCTGGAGACATCATACTACCTGATTTCAAAAGATACTACAAAACTGCAATAACCATAACACCATGGTATTGGTATAAAAGCAGACATATAGACCAATGGAACAGAATAGATAACCAAGAAATAAATTCATGTATTTATAGCAAATTGATTTTTAACAAAGGCACCAAAAACATACATTGGGAAAGGGCACCACCTTCAATAAATGGTGCAGGGGAAACTTGTTTTCCATATGCAGAAGAATGAAACTAGACCCCTGTCTCTCACCATACACAAAAATCAACTCAAAATGAATTAAAGACTTAAATGTAAGACCTAAAACTATAAATCTACTAGAAGAAAACATAGGGAAATACTTCAGGACATTGGTCTAGGCAAAGATTTTATGGGTAGGGCTTCAAAAGCATAGGCAACAAAAACAAAAATAGACAAATGGGACTATGTCAAAGGCTTCTGTGCAGCAAAGGAAATAATCAACAAAGTGAAGGAAAAACATGTAGAATGGGAGAAAATATTTTTAAACTATGCATCCAGGGGACTACTATCCATAATATACAAGGAAGTTGAACAACTCAACAACAAAAAAGTCTATTTAAAAGTGGACAAAAGATATGAATAGACATTTCTCAAAAGACATACAAATGGCCAATGAGTATATGAAAAAAATGTTCAACATCACTAATCATCAGGGAAATGCAAATCAAAACCACCACGAAATATCATCTCAGCCCAGTTAGAATGGCTATCATCAAAAAAGGCAAAAAATAACAAATGCTGGTGAGGATGTAAAGAAAAAGAAACCCTTACACACTGTTAGTGGAAACTGAAATTAGAACAG
>NW_012136969.1:3756257-3758212 GCF_000956105.1 Propithecus coquereli | reverse complement strand
TCTTAACCTTTTTTGGGGATAGAAAGAAACCAAAACTAAAAAAATAATGGCCCAATTTATAGCCAGGAGACTTCAGGCTACAGATGGCTCCTACTGCCCTCCTCCAACAAGTATTGTTTATTGGGACACCGTTTTCTGTTCCCTTCTTCCCTCCTTCCCTTCCCTGATGGTTATGACAGTGATGGGACTGGGCATGGGGTTATAGGGAGAGATGCAGTGAAAGTTTTCCAAAAGAAAAACTCTGGCCTTAGAGCTGGACAGTTCAAACTCCCGTTCTGTTGCTAACTGGCTGTGTGAGCTTGGGAAAGTCACTTCACCTCACCAAATTTCATTAAACGGGGAAAATAATTCCTAATACGACATAGTAAAAATATCAATGTATGAGAGATGACAGCCTCCTGCCAAGGAAAATTCAGGCCACTGACAGCTAGCTGTCTTCCCTCTCTCTCCTTTTCGTTCAGTAGATACAGAATTAAACACTAAGAGGCAGAGAGGATAGCAGGATTTACACTGAAAAAAATAAATAAATTTCAGGAGAGAGAATGGCTAAATTAAAAAACAAAAACAAAAAAAACCAACTCCTTAAAAAACATTCCTAAAAGTATGGTGTTTTTGTTTCATTTTGTTTTGCTTTTGAATTACCAGTCTTGTATTTCATGGTGTTGACCTATAAGACAGCATGTAAATAGCACCCATTTTAGCCCACAAAGTGATTTGAATCGGTTAAGAGAGAGAAGGTGTAAGAGAGATCAAAATAGTCCCTTATTACTTCTAAAGCCTGGGTTAGAGGATGTGGCTTAGGTGGACCTCCTCATACTGAACCACATAATTAGGTCGACTTGCCCACTCAGTCGTAGACAGTGCTGGAAACCACAGTTCTTCCCCGCATAGAAAGAACAGACTAGAACATGTTTTCTGCGGTATCTGGCTCCCAAGGGGAAGGAGGGAGGATGACACTGAGCCTTGCATGCCTAGTTCTTCCAAACTTGCCAATCATGTAATTTATTCTACCCTAAGGGAGGATCAACTGAAGGTGTGGAGAAAGGCCAGGGTTTACACCCTTACAGATTTCTCTCTACATGAAAGGAAATATCAGGAATCAAAAACGTGCTTCTGTGAGCATAAATCATCTCATTTATCCTTGTTCAGTGGAATGAATTGGATTTTACAATAATTTATTATAAGTAACAGAACTCTGCATCAATATCCTTTAGTGTTTAAACAGACCACATTTCAACATCCTGATGAATGTGTCCTGGTTTTATTCTGGAATGGCTTGAGATGAGACATGATATGTCTGGATTTTCCTTTCCTTGATTAAACCTTTTGATGCGTTTAATTTCCAGAGATGAATGGATTGGTTCCAGGAGAGGGAGGGAAGGTGGCTGTCTACATCCATAATGATCTCTGACAGTAGGACATGGAGCACTGATTTTTACAGCAGTAGTCAAAATTACAGTAATTAAAAAAAATATTCACATCTTTATAAACACAGTGTTAACTATTCAAAAGGAACTTAATGAGAACCTACAAGAGGAAGTGCACTTTTGCCACTGAGTATTAAACATTAATTAAAGTCAGAAGGTAATAGTCAAATTGCCTCTCCACTTCAGTCATTTGGCAAGGCACAGAAATTGGAGAGGCTTTAGAATCTGCTGACTTAGCTGTCTGCGACCCTCCAACTGGGTTCTTTAAATTTATGGTCAGTTTTGCTGCTGAATTTTACTTCCTCTTAAAGACCTTGTTAAGATCATGTTGCAGAAACTCAGAGATGAAAGCTTTCAAATGAACAGCATTTAAGAATTGAGTACCTTATTTTAAAAAGGTATTTTAAATGCCCTTTTTATTACAAAGATAAGTAAAAGAAGCCATATATGAAATATAGCATGATCCTAACTATGAGATAAAATATGCCCAGAGGGAGAAAATATTTGCAAACTGCCCATCTGACAAAG
>NW_012136969.1:3755335-3756207 GCF_000956105.1 Propithecus coquereli | reverse complement strand
AAAAAGCTCGGATTTCTAATCAGAGGAGGGTTCAGGCTCTGCTACTCATTGGATCTACGACCTTGGGCTAATGACTTAAGTTACTCTATAACCTCGGTTTCTTTCTTTCTTTCTTTCTTTTTTTTAAAAAGAGGATAAAAATTATCTATTCAATTATCAGGACACAGAGTGACACTAGCCCCACAATGATAACAGACTACTCCAAGGCCACTGGTCTACTTGGACCAATTTTGGCTGAACCAGGAAAGCAGATGAGATGTACTCTAGAATTTCTCAGTAAGGCTCATAGACCCACACAGAAAACTTTTGGATAACCAGTTGTTTACTTTGAAAGACATTAAAAAAATAAATAAAAGCACAATAAAAATTGCCTCCCTTCCCCCACAAATCAGTTCTACTTCCTGTCACTAACTGTACTCGAATATTTTGTTTCTACACTTGTGGGCACACTGAGGCCCTTTTTTCCATGGCAATATACTTCTGCAAACATAAAAATGTGCAATTTTTAAATTTACCTTTGAAAGTGTAATGCTTTGAAAATTTTAACTAGGGCACATGGTTTGATGATCAAAAATAAAAAGTTTGAAGCATAAGATTGAAAAAGTAGAAATGTATGGGAACCACAATGAGAGAAATTTAGAATATTGTGAGTCATTATGGATTGGAATAAACTTAGCATTCTCCATGATGCTGCCTATAGCAACAAAAAAGAAAAAAGCACTACTCTATGACAAGTGAATCAACAATGTGCAAAGTTCACTAAAATAAAATAGGGTACCACTTGGATGTTTCTCTGAAATATGGATTTTATTATTGTGGTGACACAAACGAATCTTAATTTTCTCAGAGGTGAGAATTCCCTGAGTTGTAAA
>NW_012136969.1:3749877-3750935 GCF_000956105.1 Propithecus coquereli | reverse complement strand
AGAAAATATTTGCAAACTGCCCATCTGACAAAGGATTAATAACTAGAATATATAAGGAGCTCAAAAAACTCAATAGAAAAAAATCAAATAATCTGGTTTAAAAATGGGCAAAAGATCTGAATAAATATTTCTCAAAAGAAGACATAAAAATGGCCAACAGGTATATGAAAAATGCTCAATATTATTAATCAGGAAAATGCAAATCAAAACTACAATGAGATATCATCTCACTCTAGTTAAAATGGCTTTTAAACAAAGGACAGGCAATAACAAATGGTGATAAGAATGTGGAGAAAGAGGAACCCTCATACACTGGTGGTGAGAATGTCAATTAGTACAGCCACTATGGAGAACAGTATGGAGGTTCCTCAAAAAACTAAAAATAGAACTATCGTATGATCCAGCAATCCCACAGCTAGGTTTATATCCAAAAGAAAGGAAATCGGTACATCAAAAAGATACCTGAACTCCCAAGTCTATTACTGCACTATTCACAATACCCTAAATTTGGAATCAACCTAAGTTTCTTTCAATGAATAAAGAAAATGTAGTACATATAGACAATAGACATTATTCAGGCATAAAAAAAGAACGAAATCCTGTCATTTGCAACAACATGGATACAACTGGAGAACATTATGTTAAGTGAAATAAACCAAGCACAGAAAGACAAGTCTCAGATGTTCCCACTCATGTATGAGAGCTAAATATTAAAACAATTGACCTCAGGGAGACAGAGAGTAGAATGATGGTTACCAGAGGCTGACAAGGGTACCAGGAAGGGGTAGAGATAAAGTAGGGATGGTAAATAGGTATAAAAATATAGTTAGATAGAATGAACAAGATCTAATATTTGTTAGCAAATGGGTGACTATAATCAACAATAAGCTATTGTATATTTTAAAATAACTAAAAGAGTAGAATTGGAATGTTCCTAACACAAAGAAATCATAAATGCTTGAGGTGATGTATATCCCAATTACCCTGATTTGATTTTTACACATTGTAGGCCCATGTCAAAATATCATGTGTACCCCATAAATATATACAACTATTGT
>NW_012136969.1:3748221-3749827 GCF_000956105.1 Propithecus coquereli | reverse complement strand
TGGAATGTCTAATATTAAATATGAAATTATTTGCAATATTGCAAGGTAAACTCTCTCCCTTCTCCTTATGCTTTCTACAAACAACTGCATTGTGGGTATGCATATATGTAAAACAGTGAGGAAAACACAAGGCTGAGATCCATGTTGATGTTACAAGGAAAAGAATGAGAACTTGAATGACACAGAAGTACAGAAAAATAACACACAAACTAAAATGAATATGCAGAATCAGGAGCATGAAATTAGAGGAGACTGAGAATGTAAATCCTCCTCCTGTTCACTGCCTGTCACTCCCTACCCCACAGAAATTAATAGAAATCTTGGTTAGGACTCTGGACTTCTACAGGTATGGGATGGAGGGTTGAATCAATATTATAATGATATTAAGGGGATCAAGAAGCCTTAACTGACTTTGGAATTACATGGTGGTGAAGCCTCAAAATGAGTTTCAACCCATTTTTAAATGATAGTCTTGTGTCCCTTACACCTTCCAATGCAAAGTTATTCTGATCCATTCCTGAGTAACTGAGGTCCTGAGATTCTGCTTCCTGTCTCGACTCCAATCTTAGTTTGCTTTGTGCTGCTATAACAGAATACCTGAGACTTACAATAAACTGAAATTTATTGGCTCACAGTTATGGAGGCTGGAAAGTACAATATGAAGGTGCTGGCATCGTGCAAGGGCCTTCTTGCTGTGTCACACATGGTGGATGGCAAGAGAAAGAGAAAGTGCACCAAAGAGGAGGCAAAATTCACCCTTTTATAACAGCATCAATCCCACCAATGAGGATGGAGCCCTCATGGCCTAATCATGTCTTCTTGCCTCTTAATACTATTACAATGTTGCAATGGCAATTAAATCTCAATATGAGTTCAGGAGGGGACAAACATTCAAACCATAGCAACTCCTGTCCGTGTTTGGTCATTCTGGCAGGGCAGAGGGCACCATCTCTGCCACCGTCAACCCTCCTGATGTGCTCATTTTCATTGTTTTTTTTAAAGTTTATCATTCAAACCTTCTCTCTTTTTTTTTTTACCATTATTCCATTTTCCCCAATTACAAAATAAGTTTTTAATCATTACACTTTCAAAAGTAAATGAAAAAGAGCCCGAAAATCACACACCTACATACAGTTTGGCATGTTTATGTTTAGAGAAGTTTGTCATGTTAGTAAACAGAATTAAGTGCAACCATCCGTTGGTAAATGAAATATTTCTTGCATTTCAGTTCAGAAAAAGATTCTGGGCTTAATCTAAATATGCTGTGACAGCTACCTCAAGTCTATTTAGAAAGATGAGTTATAGGCATGAGACATATATTCCAATGCAGGGTAGATCCTAAGTGCTTGGATGCTGATCTGAATGGGGAGGCCCCAGTGGTTGTTGGATCAGGTGAGAAAGCTGCTCAATGTAGAATCAGACACATGTTGATTTCAACTGAGTCAAATAAGCCAATAGAAAGTAAATGAGATAAAGGGAAGCCTTTAGGCCCCTATGAACAACTGGACATTTTCTTTATAACCACCTTATAAGGTTAGGTAGTGTTATGCCCATTTTTTAGATTGAGAAAACTGAGACCCACAGAGAAAAAATAACTTGCCCAAGA
>NW_012136969.1:3744017-3744798 GCF_000956105.1 Propithecus coquereli | reverse complement strand
TTTTTTTTTTTTTTTTTTGTGGCGCCCTACTTGTATATTATGGATCATGGGCAAAGGAATGAACATTGGAGTTTTAACCATAGGTCACAACCCTTTAAATGTTTAAGTGGGTTTGGATGGCAGGAATAAAGAGACTCAGTCGGGTGGGGGTTATTTTGTTGCATTTTGGTGCAACTAAAAGTCATATTCTTAACAGAGCTGAATGAAATCTGCGTAATACCCTATAAGGTAAAGAGTACATAGAAATGTTATGGCTATATTGGCTTTTCAAGGTAGCCCAGAAAATGAGCAAATACTCCCCTTGTTTGTTCTTTTTCAGACTTCAGAATTTGAATTTTATCAGAAACCACACTTGCATGTACTGGTGCACCATCCTCCTCTAACAGGAATTCCTCTAGGGCACACCAAACAAGCTGGAGAGCTGAGATGCTTTGTAATGTATATACTGCTGCCTTCCCTCGCTTCTCAGGCGCTGCTTCATTCCCAAGTTGCTGCAGGGCTGCCCCAGCTGCTGCTAATTCCTCTGTGGAATTGTTGTCTCATCCTAAAGAAGTCATACACTGCACTCCTACTGAAGAAATTGCTTCACCATTACTAGAGATGCAGTATTTTCTATATAGTCTCTTTACCACTAGAATAGCTAAGGGATCCTCTCACTACACAAGGATTTTGTCGTTCCTATTTTGTTTCCTTCTTCCATTCATTTATTCCTGGGGAAAAGGTAAAAGGCTTTATGTTCTCTCTTAGCAAACTTGGTGCAGAAGCATGTCATTTGCACCCA
>NW_012136969.1:3740062-3743692 GCF_000956105.1 Propithecus coquereli | reverse complement strand
TGACAGGGTCTTGCTCTCTTGCTCTTGCTCTGTTGCCCAGGCGGGAGTGCAGTGGCACAATCATAGGTCAGAGTTCACTGCAGCCTTGAACTCCCGGGTCAAACAATCCTCCTGCCTCAGCCTCCCAAGTAGCTGGGACTACAGGTCCTCTTTTCTAATTTGGGGGAATATGCTCCTTCTCTCTCCCTCTTGGCCCTCAATGGCACCCCTCTTCTTCTCCTTCCCCTCCAAGTTTCCTGTTATAATCACTTTAAGGTATATGAGCTTTGATAAAAGTGCTATGATGTGAATGTTTGTGTCTCCCTAAAATTCATGTTGAAATCCCAGCCTCCAGAGGATGGTATTAGGAGGTGGGGCCTTTGGGAGGTGATTAAATCATAGGGGTGGAGTCCTTATAAATGGAATTAGTGCCCTTATAAAAGATACCCCAGAGAGCTCTCTTGCTCCTTTGTGCCATGTGAGGACTCAAGAGGGAAGACAGCAGTCTATGAACCAGGAAGTGGGCCCTCACCAGACACTGAATCTGCTGGTACCTTGAACTTGGACTCCCCAGATTCCAGAACTGTAAGAAATAAATTTCTGTTGTTTATAAACCACCCAGTCTATGATAGTTTGTTATAGCAGCACAAAAGGACTGAGATAATAAGAAAAGTCAGTCACTTTAAGTAGCTTCAGCTGTTTTCCTTGGCATATAGTCCTGTGATTAACAAAGGACACTGAGTCCCTGGCAACTTGGTTGGTGTTGAAATGGAATGGAGTGGGTAAGGGAGGGAATGCACACACACACACACACACACACACACACACACACACACACACACACACACTCGTATGTGTGTGTGTGTGCACAAATTAATATCTCAAAATATTGTTCTGCCACATAAGCAATAAGATACCTAGGAAATTCACCTTCAGGGAAAGCTACCAGGACACCTGTTCACAGTGTGAGCAGCTAAACCATCATGTCAGAGGGGCAGCTCAGGAACTGAGGTCATAAAGAGATGAAAATAAGCCACAGGGTCTTTGATTCTGTGGAAAGAACACTGAATTGGGAGTCAGGAGACATGAGGCCAGACCTTAATTCTCTCACTAAATTTACTGTGTGACCTGGGACAAGTGACTTTAATCTCTTTGGCCCTCAGTTTCTCCAGATGCAAAATAAGTGGCACTGAGGCACTGATCCTCAACGTCCTGTAAGCCTCAGTATTGGTAAGTGGTTTGGTATAACAGGAGTGGAGCTATCATTTTTACAAAGCAGCTTAATAATCACCAGATCATTGCCTCTAGTGTTTGACACATTTAAGTTACATCGTTTGGCTAAACAGGTACAAGGTACAGTGGGAGAATGATGCTGACGGGGTGTCTGAAGCCTCTGAGAGTGAACTCAGTGTGTAAGCACGGGGTGTGTGAGTGTGTCAAAACCATCACACACTCGCCGACTGCTGTGGGCCCTCCTATTGTGCTCAGCTGTACAGACAATTTTTGGAATTAGGATGAGAAGTTCTGGAAATCAGGAGTTTATAGGTGAATCCTTGCATGGTACTGGTCTAGCTCGTGCTTTGGGTGAGCCGCATGGCGCTGGAGTGAGCCGATCAGCCCTGCACAGCGAGGTGAGGCATGACCCTCACTAAATCTATCTGTGGAGCCTTCTATTTTAGGGAAGCTGCCATGTGAGCAGTGGCGATATTTCACTGCACAAATGGCCCATAAGAAACATTAAAGATGTCATATATTCTAAAAGAATTGAATTAATGATTCTTTCCACTTAAGCAGGAATTGCTGGCAAAATTCATTTCTTAAATGACTCCAAGTGACAGATTCCTGAACAGGCAAGAATTCAGGTAAAACATGCTAATATATAGTGAGTCCTCACTTATCCCCATCCATAGGTTCTTGGAAACTACAACTTTAAGCAAAATGACATATAACAAAACCCATTTTACCATATGCTAATTGATATACACCAGAGTTAAATTCCTGTGGCTTATTTCTGGTCACAAAAATATTAAATTTCTAAATAAAGACCCCAACACTTCTAATATTAAACACTGAAATAAATGTGAGCTATACATACACTTAAGAAAGATGAATAAAAACAAGTGAGACAACTATTTACTCCATTATTGCAGTTCAGGGTCGTGGGTGACAGGAGCCTATCCTGGCAGCTCAGAGCAGCAGGCGGGAGCTGACCCTGCATCTTGTCACGGGACACACTCACACGCACCCCACGCTCACTCAGGCTGGGACAATGTAGATGTGCCAATTCACCTAACGTGCACGTCTTGGGGATGTGGGCGAAACTGGAGTACCCAGCAGAAACCCACGCAGACATGGGGAGAGTGTGCAAACCGCACACAGACAGTGGCCCTGGTTGAGGAATAGATTTTTTTTTTTATCAACGTTATAATGAAACAACGTTATTTGAGAACCTACTATATACCCCATTTACACCCACAGATCTCCTCCACCATGTCTACAAACCCCAACCCTAGCCCCTCTATGGGCACTCGGAAATAGCCCATGGTGCATTTTCTTTCCTAAGTGAAATGTCCATCAGGGTGCTCTCTTTATAAAGAAGAAATAATACACTCTGTCAAAGACTCAGTGACAGAGCCTGAGCATCATTAACTTTGGGTTCAGTGAGACGGGAAACCCATTCAAAGTCATCAAAATGGAAGCTTCTAATTATGTTCCCCACCACGAACTGAAATGAATGTTCAAAATTGAATAGTGGATCATATCTTTTGGATATGGCTCTGGAATCATCCTTATTTTCCTGGCAGAACATTTTCAGTCATTGCTAGTGTGTAACCATTAGCAAAAGCAAAGATCTTCACCTCCTGATTTGTAGGTGAAAAATCCTTTTTGCAGCATTTTTCCATTTTATTCAGCTTCTTACATTGTCAATTGCCAGCAGCTAAGTCACAGTGGAATCTTCTTATTTATTTCTCACAATAGCTCTTCTAGGGAGGATGGAGGGCTTGTTATTCCATCTTTTAAGATAGAGGCGATTTAGACCCAGATATCAAGCCAAGGGTTTTAACACATCATTAATAGGAACAGGAGAGGAACTCAGGTAGGGGTTTTATCTTGTTACAACACTTTTTGAAAAATTGTAAAAATAGTTGAAAACTGATTATTTGTTTTCTATAATGATGAAATACTGGTTTGGTTACATACACTTATATATGTATATATTTCATACATATACATAATTTTCTTTAAATAGACACAACTAAACTGTTTCATTTTACATTAGAATTGTCATAGCCCAAGTTATCTCAAAAGATGCATAATTTTCCCAATCCGTGTCTTAAATGCATTTCTTCCCACTCTTAGGTGGCAGATTGGGAAGAAAATCATCTGTAACCTCCTTTCACTGTCACTAGTCATGATGGACAATCCAAAGACTTAAGTAAAGGTCCTGGTGCTTTACTTAGAATGTGCCATTATAGGTCTTGTTGGCTGTGGATGAATGAATGAAAAGATTTAATCTCACTGTGGGGAAGGGGTGTCTCCTATTATGCATGGTCTTACACAAATTCTTGAAATTGTCCATATTCTCTGAGACACACAATGAAGAAATGCCTAATTTTTTTTTTTTTTTTTGTGGCGCCCTACTTGTATATT
>NW_012136969.1:3739452-3740012 GCF_000956105.1 Propithecus coquereli | reverse complement strand
TACGGAAAGTAGTATGGAGATAACTCAAAGAACTTAAAGAACCTACCATTTGATCCAGCAATCCCACTACTGGGTATTTACCCAAAGGAAAAAAATACTTTTTATAAAAAAGACACTTGCACTCGAATGTTTGTAGTAGCACAATTCACAATTGCAAAGATGTGGAAACAACCCTAGTCCTCATCGATTAAATGAGTGGATTAATAAAACGTGGTATATGTATAGCATGGAGTACTACTCAGCCATAAAAAATGGTAAACTAATACTTTTTGTAATAACCTGGATGGAACTGTAGACCATCCTCCTAAGTGAAGTATGGCAAGAATGGAAAACAAACACCACGTGTGCTCACTATTAAATTAGAACTAAATGATCAACACTCATGTGTACGTATGGTAGAAAAATTCAACAGACGTCAAGCAGGTAGAAGCAGGGAGAAGGGGATGGGTTAATTCACATCTAACGGGTACAATGCACACTATCTGGGTGATGGACACACTTATAAACTTTGACTCAAACTGTACAAAAGTAATTTATGTAACCAAAACATTTGTACCCCT
>NW_012136969.1:3723902-3726312 GCF_000956105.1 Propithecus coquereli | reverse complement strand
TTTCCTTCTTCCATTCATTTATTCCTGGGGAAAAGGTAAAAGGCTTTATGTTCTCTCTTAGCAAACTTGGTGCAGAAGCATGTCATTTGCACCCAACCCAGCATTCATTTCTTCATCTTCTGGGATCATACTCCTAACTTCCTTTGAGAAATGACTTCTCCTCATTCGGACTATATAATTTATGGGGGATTAACCCTATCCCCAGCTCCAGGATAGAGCCTTGATTGGCTAAAACCAATCACATATCCAACCTTCTGGCTGCAATGATTGGTTCAGAGATGGACATATGACTCAGAGAGAGCCAATGAAATATTTTCTGGGGCTTAAAAGAAAAAGGAGTTGACTTTCTCTTCCATGGAGCTACCACAAAAGAGGTCTCTTCTTTTCGGATGGTGTAATATGAAGCTCTAAGACCTGAACTACTACCATAAGGGGAAAACATAGAGCTGCTGGGCCGTGGTGTGAAACATAAGGATGAGGACAGGGAGTTAAGAAATTAAGAGCCTGGGTAGGGGGTCGTGAGGGGTTAAGGTCCTTATCTAAAGTCTTTGAACTGCTGGATCAAGCCTTATCTGAAGCCTGTATCCATCTGGACTTTTAGGTTTTGTGAACCAATCACTTTGAAACCTGTTTTCCTGATAATAGCCACTTATTAACTGTGGAACATTTGGCAGGACCTCAATTGCCTCACCCTGAAAAAAGGAGTTTAATAATAATATCCTTTTATAGTTGAGGTGATGAATAATGAGATATTTAAACCATTGTGTTCAATTAAATGGTATTTTTAATATAAAAGTGATCAGAAGGTCATACGGAAGTACCACCTAGAAGAATGGCTCTCAATTGAGGCAATTTTGTCCCCTAGTGGACATTTGGCAATTTCTGAAGAAGTTTATAGTTGTCACAACTAGAGGGGAACTGTGCTGGCATTTAGTGGGTAGAGGCCAGGGACACTGCTTTACATCCTATGCTTATAACACGGCACCCATCCGCCCTGCAACAAAGAATTATCCAGGCCAAAATATTGCTAGTGCCAAAGTTAAGAAACCCGGATCTGGAAGACATATCTGATTGGTGTCCATGAAGTTCTCAAATTGGGGGCTCCGTTATTTCTGCCAAAACACTACAGAGATATGAAGGAGGGAAAATGGCACGATGAGCAAAGGGCAGAAGATGGTAGCACCAACAGCAAAACACAGGATTCCCTGCCCCTCTGCCAAGGCTATGAGAGTTCTACCTGTGACCTGTGGATTTTAGAGCAAATGAGGGAATAAGAACCCACCTGAGAAAATGTAGGGATTATGGAGCTCTAGGAGTAAAATCTTGAGTACCCATTTAGGGCTCATGGCAGTGCAGCAAAAAGAAGATGAATGCTGTCCAGGTGGTATGGGGCAAGACACAAGCTCAGGACTGGAATGTTTCCTGAATCTGTAGGTATCTTGAGGTTGAACACGGTTAAAATGTTGAGAACTTGGTGTCATAGGAAGTAGAACACATTAATTTCATTAACTAGCTACTAATCTCCTTTGGGTGATATATTGTTTCTTATTGCTTAAACATAATTACATATATATTTCTGCGCTGAGAGAGTTTGCAAATCCTGGCATGGCAAGGAAATAGGACATTGCCTAGTTCAGTCTAACAGTTATCCCCAGGTGTAACAGAAAAAAGGTGGAATAGTTCTATAAATCATAATCTGGCCCTTTATGGCAATGGTAATTATCACAAAGTTGCAGAAAGCTTCTAGATTTTGGCATTAAATGCTTCTTTTCTCATGAAGCTTCTAGACACCAGATAGCTGGGGTGGATTCAGTGTCATGTCCCCATCTCCTAGACCTGGGGCAGAGTTGCTTAGAGTAACCCAACTGGGAACCTCCATAGACCATCTATCTGTATGGTGTCTGGGAATCCCATTCACTACAGTGAGAGGTGAGGACAAGGACAAGGACAAGGACAAGCTTTAACAGCAAAGCTTCTTGGCATTAACGCCGCCTCCGATGTGACTTCTCTTCCGCTTTCACAGTGGGGGAGAAGCGGGGTGGAGAAGAGTGTTTAACTCTTCTTTCCTCTGCTCCTCTACTGACTTAATCAACTTCCCTAAAGGACACATAGATGTGTGTGAATGTGCATGTGTATGTGTATCTGGTGGCAGCTTTAATTATCACCACTCATTACCTTTCCCTGTGCTCACTCTAATTGTCTCTGTGACTTTGCTTAGCAACTTGTTTAAGGCATTTCAGCAATTCTTTTCTCTTTTCTATTGGTGAAATCTTTAAAATAGCCTTTTTATTATCCCTGTTTTAATAGTTTTAGTTTGCTACCTGCTGTGATTGCTGTAGTCTTAATCATTACATTTTAAAAGACAGCTGTTAGAAGTTTCTTTAACTGCACAAGAACATCCTAACTGAAC
>NW_012136969.1:3720723-3723124 GCF_000956105.1 Propithecus coquereli | reverse complement strand
CTTGTTAACACTCCTTTATGGAAACTCTGGGATCCAAGGGCCCCCCAGCCCTGCACAGGCCGGAGGACGGAACAGTTAAGACTTGGGACGCCTGTGCCAATCTTATATTCACAATGTGGATTATTTTATTGATAGTATATTCTTTCATAAAATTGATAGATCATGCTTGAACATGTTTCTGTTGTATATTTATGTGGTTTTCATGTTTTTCATCTTTAAAAAAAAATCTCTAGTGAACATCTTTATGCATGTAGTATTTTCCAATTTTGATTTATTTCTTAGACTAAATTCCTAGGAGTAAAGTCGCTGAGTCAAAGGGTAAATGCCTTTTTATAATTCTTCAACTGTATTCTACAAAAAATTTTCCAAGTTATGCTTGGAGTACTTCTTGAGATGCTAGGTTTATTATAATTTCATCGGTGTGGAAATTCATCATTATTTTAAGTTTGTATTATTTCAATAGTTGTCTTCTGTTAATAGGCATTTCTTTGAAAATTATTGAGGTTGGACAATTCATTCATATATACTTCTTTTATCAATTTATATAAAAATTCTATATAGTATATACAAGGAATTAGCAAACTGTTTCTGTCTATTGCCTGTTTTATAAATAAAATTTTATTGGTACACAGCTACATTCATTTATGTGTTGTCTATGGGTGCTTTTGCATGCTACAACTATGGAGTTGAATAGTTTGCAACAGAGGTTGTATCGCCCACAAATGGAACTGACTACATAATTTGAAGGGTTCTATAAAGATCTAAAATTTGGAGCCCCTTGTTAAATAATTATTAAGAACTTTAAGACAGTGACAACAGATAATTAAACCAAGTACAAATTACATAGCCATGAAGTTGTCCCTGCCCACAAAGCCTAAAACATTTATTAGCTGGCTTTTTACTAAAAAACAGTTTGCTTACCTATGGTATATTTATTTAATCCTAAATCTGTTATAATAGGTTCAAATATTTTTCTTTGTCTATAAGTTTCCTTTTTATTTTAATTAAGCTATTTGTATCAAAACGCTGATATTTGTTCTTATATGTGACAGAATCTTTAGTTTCTTTCAATGATTCCTGCCCCAAAGATCAGACAGTTAAATCTATTCTCCACTAGTTCCTTTTGATGATATGATTTCCTATATTTAATTCTATTTATAACATTAATTTTACTGTGTAGTTTAAAATATGGATTATGCAAATCTATGTTAAAATTGATAATCACAAATTCAATTATAAACATTTTCCTTATTCATTGCTTAGTGAGCCTACCTTATCATAAATAAATTTCTTATATATAATTGGTCAATTTTTGAGTTTTTCAATCTATTTCATTAATGTCTGATTGTATTTTTTGTTCTTTACCTCAGTGATTCTTAATCAGAGGTGATTTTGCTCCCCAGGGACATTGTTGGTTATCACAACTGAAGGAGGAGGTGCTGCAGCATCTAATGAGCAGAGGCCAGGGATGCTGCTAACACCCTATAATGCACAGGACAGCCCCCACAATAAAGAATTATCTGGCCCAAAATGTTAATAGTGCTGATGCTTCTCAACATCCTATTTTAGCTTTGTATTTTATTTACTGATGCTTTAGAATGTGTTTAAATACCTTAAATGCAATATGAGGCCAGCCACTTCCTTCATTTCTGCTTTCTTTCAAAATATCAATTAGTTTTTCTGAATGTGTATTTTTACAAATGAATTTTAAAATAGCTCAGTCAAGAAAAAAGAAAATTCTTTTGAGATTTTGACCAGAATTGGACTAGTACTATAAATAAACTTATATTCTCAGTTTTCTATTATAGTTTTAGTTTTTATGGAAATCATTACCAGGTAAAATTTCCAGCCAGAGTTTCTAGTTTTTAAAAAGTATTTTATAAATTTCTTGCTCTAAAATGAGATCCCGTTATTATTAAATGGCTATTTCTGGATACTATTTTTTTCTTTCTGTTAAATTAAATTTGGCCTAAAGCTACCTCCATACCTAGCAAACTGCAACCTAATATGTAAATAAACTGCAACCTATCAAGAGTATATTCTTGTAACAAGTAGCTGAGTCTCAGCCAATCACAGCAGCCAAGCTTCAGCCAATCACAGGCTGTCAACTGATCAGATCCTGTCCATATAAGACAAATGTGGAGCTACAGGCAATCTGTATGCCACTTCCTTCTTCTGTCTATAAATACTGCCTGCCTATGTTGCTGAGTGGAGCCCTCTGAACCCCTCCCCTGGTTCTCGGGGCTGGCTGACTCATGAATCATTCTTACCCAAATAAACTCCAATAAATTTAATTTGACTAAAGTTTTTCTTTTAAGATTTCAAACAACTTCACTAAAACACATAACCTGAAACACGGACTTCGGGAGGGGGGGGAACCAAGGGCAACACACGTAACCTA
>NW_012136969.1:3717709-3719499 GCF_000956105.1 Propithecus coquereli | reverse complement strand
ACAGTAATCATGTTTAAAACATACCTTTTAATTTATAAAGTTCACATTGAAAAGTGGCAGGAAGGTAATGTCTGTTTATAAATTTTATGTGTTTCTCTCCATTTGCTATTTTAATATTAACCTTAGAATTTCTACAGAATATAAACTTTAAACCCATCCCTTATTTTGAATTTAATATAGTGCTTTTTGAAAGTGTATGTAAGGATTATCTCTGTCTGGTAGCTTATTATTAATACTAAAATATTTTATGCATTTTGGAATATTCAAATAAGCCCTTGGTTTATTAACTAACATTAATCAAGGATTTAAAGGTTTCAAGAAGTGTAAAAATGGCTAAACCATGATAAAAATTCTGACAAACTGTAGAAGAATGGTAAGTTCACATTAAAGGAGTGATCAAGTAGACTATGAGCTGGGAATAAAACCCACTCTGACACAAATGAACACAAAACAATGAAGAATGAGAAGAATGACTGGGTAAAAGAAAAGGAGTGAAACACCCTTGGGCAAATTCAATAGCACTGCCAGGTATAAATACTCCACAAGGTATTATCAGCAAGGAAGAGAATTACATGGGAAACATGTTACAACTGACACCGCCGTAACACACTTTTGCTCAATACTCATGTTATACATCTCTCTCATTCCTTCTGATACAGATGTGTCTATCATATCAAAGAAGACAGTTTTTTTGTATATTTATGCAATGATCCTTGATAACTCAGAAGAATATACTTTTGACAATATCTGCTTAGACAATCTGAAACCTGTAGTTACATACTCATAATATTAATAGTATATGGTTCTCTCAAGAGTTTTATTTTTGGACTCATTAACTATTGTAACTAAGAAGAATGAGGTTGGTAATTACATTTACCATAAATTGAAATATGCAAACATTTTGACAATTATTATTACAATGTTCTAGAATTATGTATGTTACTCTGGGTATAGTTGGCATTATGAATTACTACTATTAGAGTCTAGGTAATAGAGCAGGCATCTCAAAAGCAATGGAATGTAAAAGTTAAGAGCAAAGGATGTGGTGTTAGATAACTTGAATTTGAACCCTAGCTTCACCATTAGCTGTGTAACCTTGGGCAATTTAATTCATCTCTCTGTTTTCTGTTTCTTCATCTGTAAAATGGAGGTAATAATAGTATCCACCATATAGGCTTGTGGTGAGGATTAAAATAGTTCATTTATGTAAAATACTTAGCACAGTGCCTGACACAGAGTAAATATTAGCTGTTAGTATTATCATCTATAAATTAAAGATTCATTTTCTGTTTTGATTCTAAAGAGGAAGTGACTCTTTCTGCCCAAAGGACTAAAAATCTTTTCAGCATTTGAACCCTTTAATAACAAATCTAGAAGAATTGAAATTCTTCTAGAGAGGGACAGAGCTGCTGCCTCAGCAAGCCAGGCCCAGAGTCAAGGAGATGGCCTAACTAGTACGATTCAGATCTGTTCTCCAGAATGAACATAATCAAGTAATCAGCCCACTTATAGAATATTCTCTGGTCAAAGACTACCAGGAGCACCCCTATAGTTGAACAAGTTAGCTTTACTTGTTGCAGCAAAGGATAATGCACACCATGGCTAACTGTGAGGTCTCAGTAAGAGGTTGTTAGAAAGGACTTAGAGGTTTGAGCTTTGATTGAGTGATTTGAGGAGGATCCAAGGAAGCAAGCTTCCCTCTGGACTAGGTTGCTTTCAGAGAGCAGGGATAACTTTGTGACTAGGTATTTTGATATATCTTATCAGAGGGCAAGACATACTAGAGGGAG
>NW_012136969.1:3708508-3717424 GCF_000956105.1 Propithecus coquereli | reverse complement strand
CAAAGCCTTTGGTGTAAAACCAAGGTGAATTCCAGAGAAGAAAGAGAGGGTTTGGGGTTTTATAAAGAAAGTTCCCACCCAGGTTCCCAATCAGGTCTGTTTATGTAAATGAAGGATTGAAATTTGCTTAGTTCTGATTGTTCGATACAGCCAAGTCATGATTGGTTGGGGCAGATGAACCTTAATTGGTTGGTTTCCAAGCCCCCAACCGGAAGTATCTCTCAAATGTTTCTTTCAAATGGCTGGTGAGGGTGTTGGATTTCTCTACCTTGGCACTAACAACAGGAACTGATTTGGCATGATCGTAGAAAGGGAGATCCTGTGACACTTTTACTGTATCTTTCTGAGAACACAAAGTAATGTGACCGCTCCCCCACCCGGCTATGGCTGCCTGGTTCTGTATTAACTTTGGGCACCTCAGTTAGCCATGAGGAGTCCATTTTGTCTGTTGACCAGGGGCAGATTTTAACAGTTCCCATGTGAATTCAGAGTGGTCTTATTTTTGTCTTGATCCATCATGGTCACAGAATGACCTTGTCTGATGATGATGTACATGAAATTGTCTAAGTTCAACAGGGGAACACCAAGGCCTAGCTGATAGTAGTAGGACAGCTCCTGGGTTACAGGGGCTGCCTTTTTTTTTTTTATCATCTTAATGAATCTTATTTCCGACTGGGTGGGTGATCCCTTGTGAAATCCCCAGTCCTATCTTTTCTAAATATTACTTTCAGCATCAACATCAAAATTCTGAAATTAACCAGGAGCTCATAAACCATAATTATAATTATATCATGAACATATTAAATTTCATGAATATTCAGAATGGAAGGATGTCCAATGTTCATTGTAAAGACAAACAAAGTAGTAGATGGCATTCTTCTTCCAAGTTCTAGGTTTTAAATGCTTCTCCATTGTTATAAACAAAACTAAACAGCAGAAATATATACATTTCATCATATTCATATGATAACAAGGCAAAATTTGGGGGAAAAATTGACTGGAGACTATGAATTGTCTTATACTCAAAGTCCATTATAAAGAATGAGAGAAGGAAAGGTGGCAAGTCAAGTACCACTTGCAGAGAGCTCAGGAAAGTGGGGTAGGAATGGGGATGCACAGACTGGTCTTTCCAGTCTCTTTTTAACTACTGGTTACTTCCCACACAAACTCCACAGAGCCCAGGGAGCCCTGGGAACCCTGGATTAAGGATCTAGAGGACTCTAAGTCATTTGTGTCAATATCTACACATACCCTTGTCTTCTACCAGATAATCCCTGCAGTGCTATGAAGAAGTAGTATGGGTTACATTAATTTCTGTGAGGCACATACAATTCACACCTCACTTCCCCAAAGCCATTGGTACTTTTTCTTATGACAGAATGCCACCATATGTTGTATTGCGGCACTAACCACCGTTTGTGGTATCAGCAAAGCACAGCTGATGATCACAATCTAAAGCGATTATTAGAACGTAACAAATGTACATAACATTTGGTTTTATAATTCTAAAAATAGTTCTACATCTGAAAAGAAACTTAAGTGGTTATGAAAATAATCCACATACTTCCAGGAAGCACTATTCATTTTTTACATCTAAGACAACATCATTCCTGGGCTCAAGCAAAATAAATAAGCTAAGGTGTGAGGTCCATAGTATTTAAACCTGGGTTAACCATCACTGCACAGTCAAACTATCTGCAGGAATCAATGTCAATCTTGAAGACAGAGCAAATGATTTAGATCAGTAAGGCTGTGACCCAGAAGACAGCTGATGTGCTATTTTTAAAAATTCTCACTGGAAATATTATCCACATTTGCAGCAATTTCTTAGAGTGACTACTTCAATAGCTGAAAAATGGACAAACCTGGAATTATCAGATTTATCAACACTGATTCAATACTGGAAGAAAACTGTATTGTCAATTACTCAAAATATGATGCAAGCATCAGGCCCCCATTATAAATTGGTTGATCCTATCTTTCTGATGAATAGATAATGAAAAAGAAGTTGTATAAAGGAAAGAAGCAAAGATTGTTGGGCTGTGACGATGCTGATGGACTAACTGTGCCCAAGAAATCCAAGAACGGACCCTAAACACAGAGATAGACAAGGAGCAAAGATGTTTAATCCATTCCACAATTACTTTAAGGATTGGTCCTGTCTACAACTTATCTATGCTGAGATACCCAGACAGCACACACATCTACCAGACAAGAAAAATTCATGGAGGTAAAAGGTGTCTCTTTGAATACTATGGATCTCATGTCTTAGCTATTAATATTTATTTCATTTCAGAGGAAACTTTATGGAGAAACTCAGAGTATAGTGTTTTTGTTTGTTTCTTGTTTTTCTGTTTTTTAGACAGGGTTTCTCTCTGTTACCTGGGCTAGAGCGCAGTGACATCATCTTAGCTCACTGCAACCTCAAACTCCTGGGCTCAAGGGATCCTCCTGCCTCAGCCTCCTGAGTAGCTGGGACTAGGTGCACACCACCATGCCTGGCTAATTTTTCTATTTTTTTGTAGAGACAGGGTCTTGTTCTTGCTTAGGATGGCCTCGAACTCCTGGCCTAAAGCAATCCTTTCACCTAGGCCTCCTAAAGTCTTAGGATTACAGGCATGAACCACCATGCCTGGCCAGTTTTTGTAAACAGAACACAGAACACTTGGGCTCTCAAACTTTTATGTGTGTAAGAATCACTTGGAGGGCTTGTTAAAACACTGATCACTGGGCCCTACCCCCCAGACTTTCTGATTCATTAAGTCTGGAGCAAGCATTGAGAATTTGCTTTTCTAACAAGTTCCCAGGTAATGCTGATGCTACTGGTTAGAGACCCCTCTTTGAGAACCACGAGTCTAATTCTTTCACTTTGTTAGTTCCTGAGCTCTCTAAGGGCAAGTCTCTTTCCTTGCCCAGTGCTCTTCATGTGTGCTCAATAAATGGTAGGTAGTGAGTGAATGAGGAAACTGAGGCACAGAGAGACTAAATGCCATGCCCAAGTTAGATGCTTCTCTTCTTTTAGCCCTGCCAAAGGGTGAACCACTAAAGGCAGTGGCCAGAATGATCTATTTTTTCAAATGTGAAAGGTACCAAATTACAGTTTACAACTAATCAGAATTTATACGAATCTTTTAGAAAACCACTCCAAAGTCTCCATTATAAAATTTCTATTTCCTTTTTCTGACTGCTGCAGAAAAAAAAAAAACTACTTAGTGAAATTACCTTTACAAATGTATTAATTTATTCTACCCTGAGGATATTATATTCAGTGATTTAGCAAAACTAATCTGAACTAATAACAGACACGCATTTACTGAGACTAAGCAAATTTTCCAGTAGAGAGATACTTAGCCATTTGGAACAAATGAAGGTTGAGGTATAAAGATTAAAGAATAGCTGTGATGTCCAAAAGAAGTAAGAATGTTTACAGAGAGATCAGCACAAACTAATAACTAAAGTGCAAAGTTAAGGATGCTGACAGAAAAACTGTCACAAGGGAGTAAAAATCCACCACTACCACCAAATTCTCAACCACTGATAAATGCTCAATGGGCGTCTCTAAAGGTATTTTTTTTTTTTTTTGAGTCAGTGTCTCGCTCTGTCACCCCAGCTAGGATCATCATAGCTAACTGCAACCTCAAACTACTGGCTCAAGAGATCCTCCTGCCTCAGCCTCCCAAGTAGCTGGGACTACAGGCACATGTCACCACGCCCAGCTAATTTTTCTATTTTTTGTAGAGACGGGATCTTGCTCTTGCTCAGGATGGTCTCAAACTCCTGACCTCAAGCGATCCTCCTGCCTTGGCCTCCCAGAGTGCTAGGATTACAGGAGTGAGCCACCGCACCCGGCCTCCAGAGGATTCTTCATCACTATGTGAGAACCATACTTTTTCAGAGCCTTTGGTTCTATCCAATGGAGTCAGGCAAATAGTGACTGTCCATTTACCTCCACCCTGTCAATGAAATATCCAGTGCACACTATCCCTTTAAAAATCCTAAATCTGTTCCACGGACTGGAGTTGAACTCTTGCAGACTACTGGGTCCAATATAAATGAGAGAACAGATAAATAGTGGGACTTTGTTAACCAAAAAAATATGCTTCAGTTAAAGGGGAAATTGCACCCCCGCTTCAGGACATTGTTCCTCTATGGGATGCAATCCCAGTGTTACCATATCCTTCAATTTTTCAAGAGGTATCAGAATCCAGACATCCTGATGGTTAAACACTGTGTGACATAAACAAAATATGTTTGTAGGTAGGAGAGGGCCTCTGGCATTCCATTTGGGACCTCTCCTTAGACTCTAGGAAGTCTTTTCTCTAGTCCTGTTTGCCTGGTTATCTCACGGTTTCTTTCTGGATAGGTATTAATATTCTCCTCCCTCCTTCACAAATATTCCTTTTTTTTTTTTTTTTTTCCAAAATCACTCATAAGCTCAAAATTTTTCTTCTCCCAATTCCTACAGGACTGGGCAGGTAAACCATGGTTCCATCAGAAGTTGTCTTTGACCCCTTCATATGCTGAGATAGAGTTTGTTATTGATGAATTTGTTATCCAAGGTGACCAATCCTGTGTTCACTAAGATTTTAATTCTTGCATTTGCCAGAATCCTTGGGGGAAATGTGTTGGTGTATCTTGTGGGCAAACTCTCCCTACCCTCGAGACTTTCTTACCCCCTTCCAACCACCAGTCGAAATTCTCTACGAAGAGACATAGAGCATATCCTTCCTCACAATTATAGGAAAGATCATGATATTAATAGTTAAACTGACCAAAACTAAGTAAATTTTGATTTTGCAAAACTTATTTTTGTCTGAGGCTGTGTATTTTACACAAGCCCATCAGTATAGGACACTCCTATGTAGGAGAGTTCAAATATGGTATAACTTTCCTGCCTGGCATAGGGCCTAGCACAAACAAAAATTTCAATAACTATGTATTTAATAAATTTTGGTTAAGTAAAATCTCTGATCAAACATTTTTAAGGTCACAAACTAGTCTATGACATGATAGACTTTTTAAGTGGCTATATTTGTCATACTAAAGGGAATTGTCAATGTGAACTTTATAAACATCAAAAAAAGGTGAACTTATCAAATGAAGTGCTTGAATGCACGTGTCCCCAAATAGCAACAATGACTTTCAGATGAATATCTCATACTTGTTTTTTACTTTCCTGTAGATGACAAAGCATTACGTATCCATGATTTACATTTTCTTAAAAACATTCAATTTCTGGAATTAACAGGACATCTTCTTGGTAAAGAGATTTTTCAAAAACATTTATCATATGAGCTTCTCTAAAATAGTTTTTCTCAAAATAAGATCCACCTGCCAACTGCATTTAGCATCAGGTGGGGTAATTATTTAAATAATGTCGATTCCTAATCAACCACTTTCCCTGAATCCTGTCCTTGAGAGTCAGGAATCTATATTTTTAACTCTTCTAGTGATTTTCTTGCATATTGAAGTTTTAGAATTACTGTTCTAAGAAATTACGTGTAGAGAAAGATAACCTCCAAAAATAAACAACAACTTGCATTGAACAGATGAAGTCTTCTTGTAGATAGATATGAATTTTTCAACTATTAATGACTCCATTCTTTCTTCAAACAGGGACTTAAAACTATGAGAAACATGAGTACTTTAAAGGTTACAAAACTAGCTTTGTAATTATTAAAATAAAATCCACAAGTAATTGTAGAATGAATTGGTTATCACACTTCTCCCCTCTCCCAACACATATACAAACCTTCCCTCCAAAGATAGAACCTGGACTTCTTTCAGAGAGCCTGGTAAAATTCAGCATTACCCACTTTATGATTTGTGCTAGACTAGACTGGACAGGGGTGAGCCCAGGCTCTTATATCTAGATTTCCTTAGTTCTTAAAAAGTTCCAAAGTTGAATTGGACTCAAAAGTCTTTTGGGATCTCAGACATTTCTATTAGCCCAATAAGAAACTATCAACACCCTCGAGAAGCTAAGAATCCCATTCAGTAGCTCCAGGGCCCTGAGGACCCAGTTTGGAGTGGGGTGGGTCTCTAGAGAGGTGAACGGGTACACACAGTGGCCCAGCCCTAACAGAAGAGCCTGGCTGTGGCTTTGCTTTCTCAATACATGGGAGCAGCAGCTGCAGAGTGCTCATCAACTTGGCTGGCTGAAACTCAAAACCAGAGCTAATCATACTCTGCTTCTTCAACTGAGCATCTGCCAAGCCTAGGCACTCCCCTAAAGGACCCAGGCAGGAAGGTTGAAGCCAAGGATGATTGGGGATAGTGCTGGCCTGGAATGTGAGTTGCCTTCCCTTTGACATCTCCACCACAATATGATTTTCATCCTAATCTGGAAATATCTGATTTTTCCTTATTCATAGTGTGATATAAGTCCTCAAAGGGACTGAGGTTGGGGCAGATGAGCCCTCCAAATCCTAAGTGAGCTTGAGCTTACAACCTACTCTACCTCCTAGGAACGAATAGGATAAAATCTTACATCTATTAAGTTATGAGGTCAATACTTAGGCTAAATCAGAAAACAAATGACAGGTTTCTTTTTTAATATTAAAAGACAGGGAATCCTTTTATACTAGTACAATCCTACTGAGCTTCTGTAGACAAATGGGAAATTAAGAGGAACTTGTATCACCAGGGGAAGCAACCTTCAGTTCAGAAACCTTCAAAGTTTCAACTGACATTTATCTTTACAGACCACTTAGTCATGCCAGTTTTCATAAGAAAATAAAATGTCATAACTCTCTCTTTCTTAAATTCCTTTCCCTATTTTGTCCTGCATGGAAAATACATTCTCATTTTTAAGTGGTAGAGGGTATTTGCTTTTAGGGAAAAAATCATTTGAAAAGTACATAATCTGACATAATTTGTTTTTTAATTTTTGGAGTAAAAATAACTCTAGAAACACATGTTACAGAAACAGAGATGTGTATTTAAACATATGTGTGAGTCTATATTTTTTCTTTCAATCCCTACTTGATCCCTATAATATATAAATCCCATTGCCATGTTTCACAGGTCAATTATGCTTGAATCTGAAAGAAATCTTAGTGTTCAATATGAACATTTTGCAAATGAGCAAAAAGAAGTCTAGAAGGTTCAAAGTGATTTCTTCAAGGCCACATGTCGCACAAGAATGAAGATGAAAGTCAAAATTCCCTGACTCCTGGCCCAACACTGTCTCCAAAGGAGCACCAAGTCTTTTTTTCCCCTTCCATATAGCTTGTTTTTTTTTAGAAAAGCATAAAAAGAACTTTTATTGCTCCATCTGTAACATAGCCTGAGTATGGAAGACATGCCAATAGTGGAATAGAATGGTGTGTTAGAAGAAAAACTGCCTTGCTGCTGCTTTTAGAGGTATCACTGCCTCCAAATCATTCAGTACTGACAGTGTTGATTCTGTTTAAAACATGTATCTGTAGGAGGTTTGTAAAAAATCAATGATTTTAGGTTTTAGAGTTATTTGACATTTCTTATAGCTCTTGGAAAATTCCATTCAATTCTGTACAAGAAGAGTTTATTGGACATTACAGCAGAGGCAGCTAGTGCCCTGCCTTGGTCCCTTGGCACTCGCTGTTTTCTTACATGAGTGACTCTCTGCCAGAGGGTTTTCTGGGGTTCAGGAGTGCACTGGCTGCATGCAGGGCTGGCCAAAGTGCCCAGGAATCAATGCCGCTGGGAGTAAACTTCAAATAACCATGCAGCTACCCTGTGATAAATACCCCAGCTTCTTTGCCCTTCAGTTGGGATAACTGTCAGCCACATTCTAGGCAGCCTTCCAGAAGTGCACAGAGCCCCCGTTCTCCACAATGAGAACCTGCTGTTTAATGCACTGGTATTAGCTTCATTTCTTTTCCATTTCTCTGCTCTCTACAGTACTTCCTGGGATTATCATCCAGATAAACTACTTGCATTCAAATTCTTGTTTTAGGGTCTGCTTCTGGAGAATCCAACAGAAGACAAGCATATATATTCTAGGCAAACCACTGTTCAATAGTAGGTGACAAGGGATATGAAAATGAAAGAGATATTGCCTTAGCCCTCAAAAGGTTGAGGCCAGGGAGGGATGATAAGACTTCTACATAGGTAGCAACATAGGTAAGACAAGAAAAGACATAATATTTGGGGAGGTTAAGATAAATAAATAAAATAAAAACATTTTCACAAAGGAAGTATTCTCAAAATAAAAAGCAGAATTTGCCATTAAGAACTCAATATAACATTCTTTACAGCAGGAAGGAGTCAAACAAGCAAATAGTAAAATTATACACATTAAATAACCAAAGGTCCTGATTTTCCTTGGAATTATGTGTCAGAGAATTTATTATTGCTTACACAATGCAAGCTTGAATGATCAATCCCAAGGGAAAAATTTCATACAACTAGGGCTTATTTTTTTAGTAGCAAGAGTAGGCACATAAACCTCCAACCTGATTGGACAAGATTAATTGGCTATTTTGCATCTTGTGTTGAAAGTGTCAGAACTTTTTTTTCATTCAGTTCTGTCAAAAGAGACTAATTTTTGTGGAAAGCGAACACATTAAACAGTTAACTTCTGTGTGTATCATCAGGTTGACAAGGCAACACTTTGAGTTTTCCCTTGAGCTAGTGGCCATGCCAAAGTCAGTCAAATGTTTGCAGGTTGCAGACACTGACTACACAGAATCCTATAAATAACCCTCCCTCAGCCCAAGATGAGTTACTGAATAAAAACGGCAGAAGAGCTCAAGTTGAATAAAACTATGTGATAAAAAACCTCAAGGGCATCCCTGAGCTGATAAAATGCTGCATTCCTCACGGTAGTTTTGGCTGGATTGTCTTGTGAGGTGATGATGGTTGAGCATATACCTTCCATGTGCTAGGCACTTAAAAACTCTATTTAGCCCTTGAAACAGCATAGTAACACAG
>NW_012136969.1:3704046-3707549 GCF_000956105.1 Propithecus coquereli | reverse complement strand
TGATGGTCCACAAAAAAAAAAAAAAAAAAAAAAAAAACACTTTCGTGAATTAATCTGCATAGGGAAAGAGGAAGGAAAAATGAGGGTAAGAGAGACAAGGGATATTGGTCCTTCTACAAGTATATGGATTCAAGTCTGAGTCCTATGAAAAGAAGGCTGTAGCCAGAAACTTAAGAAACAGCACCCCATTGATGTTCAAAAGACAGTGAGACATTCAAGTTTGAGAGCAGAGTTTCTTCCCACCTCTGTGTAGAGAAAGTCCTAGTGGCTAGATATTAGCATCCCTCCTGTGAGTAACACTAGCAATGGCAGGATGAGGCACCTTTACACAGTTTCGTTGCTTGAGGAAATGGATGTGCATGACTAGAGCTGAAGAAGAAAAAGATAGCTAATTCTCTGGGTAACAAGAGCCAAGAGACTGCTTCATAAGCACAGGTGGAAATCCCCGGCTTAACTAAGAAAGTCTGTGGGGCTGATGGAATCTTCTGCGAGCAGGTATGAGCCACAGACCGTGACATTTTGGTTCTTACTGATACCATGACTGTCACCTATAGTCACAGGCTGGCAAAGCCTGAGAAAACTTAGATTTTACATTGTTTTGAACCCAGTCCCTCCCCCATTCACTTAACTATCTCATTTGAATACTTCCTCATGAGATTAAATCTTTTTCTATAATTTTTATGAATGCATAGTGTTCCACTGTATGAATGGACAAGAATTTTTAAATCGATATCCTGTAGTTTAATATAGGGATTTTTTCATTATTAACAATTTTGTGATAAATTATCTCGTAGCAAAATATATCACATTCATGATTATTCCTCTAAGATTGATTATTAGAAGTGTACTTTTGGAGTCAAGGGGGAATATGAAGTCTTGAACATTTTGCTACACATTGCCAAGCTGCTCTCCCTACTGATTGCTATTTTATGCTTGCTCCTCTTAAAAGTGAGCATTCCTATAAAGCCTTGTTATATAGTCTGTGAGACAGATTAGAAGGTGAGTTTTTTGGTTTTTGGTTTTTCTTAGAGTAAATGATCATAGCATTGCATTGGCTTAGAAATTATGCTTCATGTAATTTTTGAATTGAGATTCAAGAGAATTACAAAGAGCTTGGCCAGCCATACGTACTGATGACAACCTAGACTAATTCACATGCTCAGAGAAGGATGAATCCTATGAGAGAAAAATGTATCACAAAGCAAAGAATGGATTCACCTGCCCCCTATGCAAAATAATACACTACATCAGACAAGATGCTATCTTTTATAGTTGAGACATATAACATGTTTACTTCAGAGTCTGTCATTATCTTGGGATAGTTGTCTGGGCTTATGCCCCATAAGAGAAGGGGAAGAATTTGTAAAATTCCACGAGGATTAAAGTATTTGTGTATCCACTTAACATTATGAAGAATGCTTGGTTTAAGGTAATATAATGCCAATTCTCAGGAAAACTGACAGGCAGCATGTTACCAAATGGAATATAGCACGGGAACAGGTGGTCTAGAAAATGACATAAAGTAGGTGGCAGATTGAGGAAAGCATTCTAAGGTGGAATCCAGGAGATGCCACTTGGGTATATATGGCTCTCACTAGGACTGTCATTTTTGGAATGACAGGTATTCAGGGTCATAAGAGAATGTTAATGGTCTCCTAGTTCAGTCACTCATGTAGCTCTAGAGTCTCCTCTTCAGCCTGCTACCACTGCGTAAACACCATGGTCTCTGCTCGAACCCTCCAGTGACAGGGAACTCTTTCTATAAGGGACACATACTATGTAAATCATTTAATGAATAAAAACTTCAGCAAACATTTCTTATTAATTGGAACCTAAGTAAAACCTTTTATTATCTGGATGATTTGGGACTTAATTTTTGGTAGGAAGAGAGATAAATCATGAGGGTGCTGTGGTGGTCATTTAGGCTGTGAAGATACGCTTGTGTCTTTGATACGATTGTAGAATGTAGTTCCCTACTTCCACTGGGGTGGGACATGGCCACATTTTTGTTGCTTTGTCTAATGAAATGTGAGTGGAAGAGACCTACGTCAATTAAATATGAAGCTTTAAAAGCCTGTGTTGTGAATCATCACGTTTGCTTCCCTTTACCAAAGTGACTGTGGCAACTTATTGAGAGGTAAGTTCCAACAGGCTGAGTCCCTGAGTAACCGTGATGAACAGAGAACTCCCACTAATACGCATGGGCCTCACAGTGTGAGAAATCGGCTTGTACTGTGTTAAGCCACTGAGATTTAGGCACAGTCTGATATCATGACACAACCTGTTCCATGCTGACTGTTAGAGTCAGTTTTAGCAGGGATTATTTTAAAATGCCAATTTAGAAGACATAGCCTGAGTCAATCAATAAATGTGTTTGGTCCAATCTCCTGCACATCTACAGCTATGGTAGCATGCAATCACAACCCATGCTCAATACTTTATCATTAAAAGTAGAAATGTAATTGTGTTCAGCATTTTGAACTTCTTAAGGCACAAAATAAGTTAATGCATTGTAGAAAATTGATCAAATCTTAGAAAATTATGTGCACCAAATTCAATTTAGTGGTTACCACTGGAGAGGCAAAGAGGAAAATGAAATCCTGTATGGAAGAGCGCATGGGAGCTTCAACTATATCAGCTGTTTTATTATTATTTTATTTTAAAGCTGAACCAAATAATGTCAAAATGTTAAGATTTTATGTAGCTGAGTTGTAAGTACTTGAGTGATTATCAAATTATTTTCTATTATGTAGAGTATGCTTGAGATCACTCAAAATACATTTGAAAAGAATATTACTTAGTAAAAATTATGGGAGTCAAAGGGTTTTCTGATTATTGCCAGTTAACCTAAACCTCCTTGACAAAATGACCCCATTTCCCAAAGAGTTCTAGATAGTTGAGATTTACGTAGATGAAAATGTAATCATATAATCAGGAGGACAGATTATAGATATGAAAGTACCCATTTCAACGTTTCTGTATGTCTGAATTCTGCCCTCTGAACATAACAGAAAGGACTTCCTTACTCTGTTAGTTCTTCAGTGGAGAAAGTTGACTTCTTCAGTGTGACTCTGAGACCAATTATTATGCCTACATATATGCAGTAGATGAAACATAAGATTTACATGTTAAATTAAAATCCCAACTTTAACATCTATTGGCTGTGTAGCCTTAAGCAACTCAATTAACTTCTCTGTGCCTCAGTTTTTTCATTTTAAATTTAGAAAGTGAAGACAAATTTCTATTGCTTGGGGGCCATATTATCTTACTGATGTTTTCAGTATCTCCGTTTTATAACAGAATACTATATAAATGCCAAATACCATGTATTTAATGATGTAATGCCATTATTTGGGGATTTTAAAAACCTGAAATCTGAATAACTTATATCTTGAGATGTATACAGAGAGTTATTTATTTCATTAAAATACTGACAAGAGCAAAGGTGCTCTCATTCTGAGTTCAACCCTTCCCCATTTAAAATCCTTCCATGGTATTTTATA
>NW_012136969.1:3697658-3703516 GCF_000956105.1 Propithecus coquereli | reverse complement strand
GGGTGATAGGAGGATTCTAGGCCAATTCTCAGTTCTTTCTTCAAAGTCTAATCACCTGATTTCCCTCAGAGCCATATTTCCTCCCCTCCTGATTTCTTGTCCTCCAGGGCCAGATCCACTTACTTAGTCATAATTTCTCTTCCCTTTGTGGTAACTTGGTTTATCTGGGACCTTGGATCCTAAAATATCCAAATTGGAGAGAGTCTCAATGCTAAAGAACAGAGGACCCCTCACTCAGTTGGAAGAGTGTCTGAAGAAAGGACAAAGGGTGATGAAACCATATCTCATTTTAAAAATTAACCCTGGTATTTCGATACCTTGAAAAATATATACCTGAATATCAGTATTGTCCTTTTGTTCCAATATTGCAAACACTAGTCAAATGATGTTTAAATGAGAAAGTGCATTCGAAAGTACTTTATATTTGTATTTGTCATTGCAATTTAAAAGACTCACAAACTTTTCATTCGTTTATTTGAAACCTTATCCAGTAACACCTCAATACATATTCTAAAAACATTCAAGCCCAGCAATGTCACATATCTGAGGATTGAACTGCCCAGTCCCTCTCTTGGTGGCTAGTGTTCTAGTGTGTGGGGGTGCAGGGAGGTAGAAGGTGTTATTTTTAATTATTTTCATATTAACATTCATTAAGCACTACCTGGCAAGAACTTTCAGGTACATTATCTCATTTATTTCTCAAAAGTTCCCATAAAGAAGTTACTTTTATTTCATTTTACAGATGAAGTAAACAGAGGTTCAAAGAACTTCCCCAAGTTCATACCAGCAATAAATGGCAGAGCCAGGACTCAAACCCAGTGCTTTTGATATCAGCTGTTTTCTGTTTCCACTCCATTATATATGAATAAAATTTGGATACTTTCTGTTTAACAAGAGACAGCAGAGTTTTACAAAAAAAAACAAAAAAACTTTTTTCTCCTTTAAAGTTCTCAATTTGACTTAAATGTAAAAATCTAAGAGTTGCAATCTAAGTCTCAGAAACAAGGCAGTCGATGCTGCTAAATCAAAGCCCCTGCAAATAAATAGCAAAGAGCAAGACCAAGAGACCTGCCTCCAAAAGCTGAGGCACACAAAACAACGGAAGCACTGAAATGGCGGTATCCAAAAGTAATAATGTGGAATCCCTTAACTTCTGGCCCCAGAGAAAGACACTCGGAATCATCAAGTTCTTGATGAACTCCATGATATTATTTATCTTCAGGGTGCAATTTATAGCAATCACCTGGTAGGTTCGAGCAGAGAAAAATGAGTTGTCAAAAATAGGCAATAAAAATTGCAAGTACAAGCAACCGTTGAAATGATAAAACTGTCACATCTGTACACATCGAACAACAATTGCATTCATTACGTCCAAATTCCTGGTACTTAATATTGTCTGCCAAGGAAGCTAAGCACAAATATATTTAAAAGAGACTTGATTGAGTTATTCATGATTTCACAGAGAATGCAGTGAAATTGTCTTGAGAGGAATCCCCTGGTATCTGGGGAGATTTGTCAAAAAGGACATCCCAGTCTTAAGCATTTTGGAAAAATACATCTGGTATCGGTCGTGGAGAGACATGAGAGACCTTGAACAGTTCTCATTCTTATTTTTGAGATGTTCAATCGCCAATTTGAGTGTGTTTTCCATCAGAGAAATCTTTACAAAAAATCCACGAGCATGGGAAGTGTTACTAAATGACAGTGGGAACAAAAACAAAAAGAGAGAAAAAGGGAGAAAACAGGAAGAGAGGGAGAGTCTCAGAAATAGAGAGAATGGGACAGAAGGAGGCAGGGAAGGTGGAGGGAGGGAAAAAGGAAAAAGGACTAAGAATGAAAAATGCAGAGGATTGATTTTTATCACTGTTTTTATTTTTTAGCTATCTTAAGTACCTTTATCCTAACAAAAAATTAATATTATTGAATTCAAGGAGAAAAAGTGAGGATGAGAAAGTAGATGTCCTCATAATCATTTCAAGTTTGTTAGTTTTCTTCTTTTCCTATCCCCCTTTGACTTATCTAGCTTTTGTCTAGTTCAGCGTTTGCCATTTTCCACTTGCTCTAGTAGTGAAGAGCAGTGAAGAGCTAAAAGCTGTTGGTCAGAAACGCTGTTGTCGACCACCTTAAAATGTTAGTGATTCTGTATTTCCTGCTGATTAGTGATAGAAAAGTTTATATTCTGGCCCTTAAAATCATTACCCTCTTGTCAAGGGCTCTTAGTTTAAGAGGCTCTGGCCAGGACAACAGGTACCTTTAAAGGTCAGCTGACACTGGATGTACAAAAGAGACATTTTTCTGAATGTCCAACACTTGAGGAGTTGGTTTCTAGAACCACCTGCCTTGTCCATTACATATCATACTTCCCAATTCCTTCTGCTCTCCTCCCACTGTTACTCTCCCCCCTTTCAGCCCATTACCTCCTACATGTGCTCTCCTAATCTACCAACTGTTCTCCCTCCAGTAACATTTTAACTTTTCATTTAGGTCTGTTACCTTCAAGGATTGAGGGTGGGGAGGGACAATGCTGCTCCTGACTTGTGACCACCATGAGGCCATATTTTATGCTGTATGCCGCTTTGTCAGACACCTTCTCTACCACTGTTTCAGCCTTCCAGGTGGGTCCCTACTTCGTCAGCAACTCTGAATTGTGGAGACTGGTTGGCATCTATTCTCCTCACCAACTACCGCGAACAAACGAAGCATCTCCCAGTCAAAACTCTGCGCTTGTACAATTAAAATCAGCAAGGAAATGCACATCAGTGCTTCACTGTGGGCATCACGTGTCTCTCATTCCCACCCCATATCTGTCACGCGCATTTCAAGCAGGGCCCAACAAACCTGGCTCTATGAAGAACTTAGTGAGATCCAAGTTACAGAATAGTTACTATGCAAAGTATTCAGAAAAGGGCAAAACACATAATGCCTTGGGAAATAATACAGTTATTGAATAAGTGTTTGTAGACTGAATGAATGCATTCCTGAAACAAAAATGGCATGACAGCATCCCACTGCAAACATCTACAATGTTTAACCTGCCTTCCTCCCTGTCTCCCTCCCTTCCTTCCAATTCACAGGTAAGCTGAAACAAAAAGGGTACCAAACATAAGAGTGATTACTGAATAAACTGATGCCACAGTGGGCCTAGGCAGGGGTAGAGAAAGGGGTACATGTCAATTTCAGTGACACGGTTTGGGCTTTAATGTTCCCAGGGATAGGGCATAAGGACTTGAGTCAGAACTGAGATTCCTGTGGGAAAGCTAGGATTCCTGAAGGCTTGCTTTTCACTTCAGAGAAAGAATATTCTATATAAATCCACCTGCTGGCATAGGAAGACTACGAGGAAGATGAACTTTGACTAAGTATACTTTTGAGACTGCAAGTTGGGGTTCTGAATATAGAAGCTAAGCCCAAGGGAAATATTCACGAAAACCCCCTCCAAAATGATACTCTCAAAACTTAAGGCCCACACACGAATCTTAAAGAAGCAGAAAGTTCTGCTAAAACTGAGCTTAAAAAAATACAAAAATAAATAAGGAAACAATACACCATGAGCTAGACACAGCAGACACAACAAACAGGAGGATCAGAGTGCCAATAATTTCAGATAATAGAACAATCTGAAAGAATATAAATACATTTAGTGTAATTAAAGATAAAAGAAATAAAACCGTAAGCACAGGAAATGACACTGTAAAAATAGGCAGATATTCAAAAACACACATAGAACTTCTGGAAATTAAAACAATAAGATGGATTATGAGCCATAGAGTATAGAAAGAATGAGACAGTACAACATATATCAAATAGATGTTGCCAAAAAAAGAGAAAAGAGAGAATATTTGGAGGGGTGATCATGGCTGAGAGTTTTACATAGTTAGCGACAAACATGACTTTTGATATTAAAGATGCAAAACAAGTCCTAGCCTGTATAAATTCACACTTAGACATTTTACAGTGAAACTGCAGGGCACCAAAGAAAAAAAATTTAAAAGCAACTGGAGAGAAAAAGTGAATCACCTATTAAGAGCAGTACTAAAAGGGAAGAGTTTTCACAGCAATGATAAAGGTCACGAAGAATGAAATGTAAGAAACACGTAATAATAATGAAAGTTCTGAGGATGGAAAATAATCCCTTCAATCTAGAATTCAGTGCTAAGCTAGATCATCATTCCACGTTAATTTCAATATAAAGACAATTTTAAATAAATAGTTTAAATGTTTACAACATACTGGACCTTTGCTGAAAGAACTGCTAAAGGAAAGACTTCATGAGGAAATTAAAGGAGGAAAGGGATAAAAGAAGTAATAGTAAACAAAGAAACTTATGTAAATGTGGGACAACTTCAAAGAAGCCTTGACTAGAAAAAATAGTGAAAAATTTAAGGAAGATATAAAAATTAAGAATGATACACTCTCAAAGTTGCCTAAGAACAGCCATTAATTGTTTAAGAGAATCATAGAGCTATTGATTAACCTCAGTTTGTGTTGAGTCAAGTATACATAATTAAAATTTAATAATTTTTAGAAGAATAGAAATATCTATAATTTACAACCAAGAAAGGAAGGAAATGGAGGATTAAAACAAATTAATCTAATCTGGAAAGCAGAGAATAGAAAAAAAAGTGCACACAAATTTATTATTTAATGGCAAAATGCCTGAAATATTTCCTTTAAAGTCAGCAACAAAGCAAAAATGTTCTCTACCACTGCATTTATCTGATGTTACACAGGAGGGCTTAACCAAAGCAATAAGGCAAGAAAAAAAATTAAAGGCATAACAATTAGAAGAAAAGAAACAAATCTGTTACTACTTGAAAATGGTACAATTGTCTGAAAAAAATCTAAAGAATATACAAAACATTCATAAAACTAATAGAGTTTTAAAAAATTTCTTTAAAAAACCTGATGTATGGGTATCAAGGCTGTTTATATAATGCAGCAACAAACAATTAGAAAATGTAATATCCCCTAGCAATTCTACTGCTGGATGTTAATCCAAGGGAGCTGTGGCATGCAGGCACACAGAGACAGAAATAAGGATATTTTCTGCAAAATATTTGTAAAAGTAAAGAAAAATGTTAAGCAAACAAAATACTCAAACTGTAGGTATATCTGCACAACAGGATAAATTGCAAACAACTAAAATGAACAAAACTGCCAATATGAATAAGTCTCAGAAACATAATGTTGAATGAAAAGGCAAATTGTAAAAGGAAGATTCATCAGGGTATCATTCATGTACAATTTCCCTAAATATTTATGAATATATACATGTGTAGGAAAAATACAAAAACATACATGAGAATCATATAGGAGAAAGAAGCCTCTAACATCACATATACAGTAGTTCTGGGTTCAGGAAAGTAGGATTGCAGCCATATCTGTAACATTTTATTTTCCTTGAAAAAAAATATTTGAAACAAATATGGCAAAGTTTTAATTTTTTTATTTCAGCATATTATGGAGGTACAAATGGCAAATTGTAAAAGGAAGATTCATCAGGGTATCATTCATGTACAATTTCCCTAAATATTTATGAATATACATATGTAGGAAAAATACAAAAACATACATGAGAATCATATAGGAGAAAGAAGCCTCTAACATCACCTATACAGTAGTTCTGGGTTCAGGAAAGTAGGATTGCAGCCATATCTGTAACATTTTATTTTCTTTGAAAAAAAATATTTGAAACAAATATGGCAAAGTTTTAATTTTTTTATTTCAGCATATTATGGGAGTACAAATGTTTATGTTATGTATATTGCCCTTGCCCTACCCGAGTCAGAGCTTCAAGCATGTCCATCCCCTAGACGGTGCGCACCGCACCCATTAGGTGTGTATTTAAGATTGGTCTT
>NW_012136969.1:3686840-3697220 GCF_000956105.1 Propithecus coquereli | reverse complement strand
CACGATATAAATAATGTATAGTTATTGTCTGAATGGAGCTATCTTTGGCATTAGCAAATTAAAAGCAGAATATTAAGAATATGTGTTTGTTATTGAGAGATGAACTCTTTTTTAACCCCTTTAGAGATTTAGCTTAGATTGAGCCCATATGTGCCTTGACTTATATTAACATCTCTGGCCCAGCCTTCTCTCTCATCTCTACTTGATTCTGCAATACAAACAGGTTCACAAATACCACCAGAAAATAAATCATCAAGTAATATGTGCTCATCTAAACTATCATGCAATGTGTCTCTAAGGTGAAATTCAAGGATCAGCCAAACACATATATCTGACCAAAAATCAGAATGCTCAAAATTAGCTGACTATATAGACAGGTAAAGTTATTTCAAGAAGGAGATGATAAAAGTACTTATCTAAATGATTCACAGGCTGTATATAAACAACACATGTATTAAAAGTACATTTTTACTAATATAAGTAGTGGTTTAACCCCAGTGTCTGTTTTTACACGGGTGATAAAATGGATCAGCATGCATGTTTCTCCCACACTCAAGCAGAAAGATGCCACAACATAGAATATGCTACAGTTGATCCTTGGGATGTGGAGACTGTCCAGGCAATTACCCAGACAGGAAGCTCAGAACACTTACTTTTCAGTTCTTTACATTGTCATATTTTAAAGCTCATCTTTAGGATGAAAAACAATCCATTAGATGCCTTATCTCCTTGAGAAAGCGGAAACTATAATACCTCTGGCAAATCAACATCTTAATTTGAGATAACCTGGGAGTAGCTTTTTTGCATCATATAACATGATTCCAAATTTCCTAAAATGTCCATGTCTTTGTCTCCTCTATAGCAAACAGAGAGAGGGAGATACAGTGCAGAAAGGGTCCAGAAGGTTTATCCAAAAAGATGCTGGAAACTATTTTGTGGCACAAAGTTGGAGCTATGCAACAAAATAATTCATGACCAAAAGAAATCACATATTACACAAGCTCCCAATATCTCACTAAAAAAAATGCCCAGTGTAGATGGTCAACTCTAAGATTATTTTCCTTTATTTGGGCTCCAAGGCCAAAGACCATGAACTAACATCATCTGTAAAACGCCTGGTTTATTGAATTTCTGGAACAGGATATTGATTTTTAAAAAACAATTGAATTGAAATGCTGCATTCTCTTTCATAGTTAATACATTCACATCACCATTGAAAATAAAAGAAATATAATAAAACACAATTTTTGTACCCCAAAGATGAAGTTTGGAACCCTTCTTACTCTATGGCATTCTATTTAAGAAACATTTTGCATCATTTATTAATTCTTCACCAATATTTGTGCTACCAAAATTTAAGCATCTATCATGAGATTAAATAATTTTATAAAACAATCAAAGTTATCAGCATAAAAACAGCTACTATTATTTTACTTTGTCCATAAAGGTTTAAAAAAAATACACATACCTCAACAAATATAAAACACGGGATGATGGAATGACTTCGTTGAGTGTTGTTTCCTACAGCCATTTCTCATACCATGAAGCAAGACTGCACCGTCTAAAACTGTCCAGGCTGAAACAGAAATAGGTTGCATGGTATAAGAACCACATATTGAGAAGCCCCTTAGGTACTTACATAGAAATATTAGCTGCCCTCTAGATAAGCAGGCTGTGTACAAACAATGCAAAATAGTGATCTACAACCCACACAAGTCAGACTAATAATCATTCCAATGAAAAGCAAACTATATATACTAGCCATGAATATATACTAGCCATAAATAGTCTTAGTGTCAAAATAGCCAGGTAGGGAGCTCCTTGTGCACAGAGCTGTAGTGAATAGAATTCCAATTGCCTGGTGCTACACAGTGCCTAGTACTGCCCTCATGCCATGAAACACAATTTCTGGTATAAAACATTTGTTACTGCCCATCCCGCATGGATCTCCCCTACTTGTGCCTAATCCTCCCAGTTTGCAAACCTAGGGGCTTATCTGCTTGTGCCCTTGCCTGTCCCTTTGGAGCTGACGTTTAGTATCAAGGCACTAAACCCTGGCACATCCTTCCCTGATCTTTATTTGCCCTTGCTCCCTTGACTAAACAGCCATGAACTACTTTGGGTTAATACATCACTGATCTGTTTCACTGGGTTCCCTCAGCGCAGTGTATGTGACCCAAACACAAAACACTGAAGCGATACTACACTCACCTAATTTACAAGAATGGAGCACTGAGCAACAGCAAGTTATCATTAATATTTTATTAGAACATCTCTGTCTTGCTTTGAACTGAAAATATTCTTGTATTAGGAGATCGGTTAATTTTGGTTCTTCTTAATAAAAGCAATGAAATGAAGATTTTAGGCTTTTATGAAACTTTCAAACCATATAATTTTTTCCCACTACATCTTTTATTCTCTATCCAAAGAAATACTGATCTTCATAGGTATTATTTTTCATTTGTTCTGTTTCTCTGTCATCCCTACTAACAATTCTCATGGATTTGGATTATGGCATAAAAGGTGACACAGGGATTACTAGTCTATTTAAATGGCCAATTGTACTTTTGTTAAAGGTCATAAATTAATGTTAATGTCATTAATTTATTTCTATTTTTACTAAGTCTCTCCTTACCCTTTTCCAGAATGAAACTTTAAAATACATTTCCTTCTCTTTTTGAGACACCAACTTCTCACTTGTCAATTAAAACTTTCTCTGATCAAATTTAATCTTATGTGCTTTATAAGTCCATACCAATCACGTTATTTAAATCATTGAAGTTTTAGGCAAGTTAATGTTTTCAATTAAAATTGGATATTGTATGTTATAATACTCATAATACATCTGTCACTTCGGCATTCTATTTTAAGATTTAGGAAGAATATTTTCTATAATAAGAAAGGAATCTATATGTAGAGCATACAATGAATTGATTTGACAATCATGTTTTGTTTTCATTTTGCACTTAACCCAAATATCTCAGAAGACTGAAAAACAAATATACGCACAAGTATAACAAAGTGTTATAGGTACTAACATAAAAATAAGTAAGAAGGATAACAGTGGCACAAAAAAAAAATGATCAATTTTAACTCTTGGGGTCAGAGATGTCTTATCCGTTAGATGCAGTGCCTAGGGACCACAGTGTTTTCTAGGGGCCTAAGAAAATGTTTTAATTTCTTTTTTGATTAAAATAGAGTAGTTGCTCCCATATCATAACAGGGGGAGAAACATTTCAGCTAAAGGGACCAGCAAAAGCAAAGGTTCCAAAGATATGAATCAGCCTAACGTGTTTGTGAAACTCTAAAAACAATACCAGGTCAAATGAATGAAGTTCAAGAATGAGCTAGAGATGCTATCAAAATTTGTTTTCATACATGCAGCTCACAAACTCTCACGATCAGAATACCTCAAGGATAAGAAATACAGGATTGGTTATTTCCACATCAGATAAAAACATAAAAGGAAAAAAAGATCAATATTGATGGACACTGCTGTTTCTTGCCAATTAACTCAGGTAAAGCTCTTCATTTCTAGGTAGGTAAGTATATTATGAATCAGACTTCACTGGGATATGAATCCCAGTGAAAGAATCAATGCCATCTCATGTGTTCTTGCTGAATTTTCTACAAAATCTCCTCTTGTTTATGAGAAGTATAATAATTCGTATTAGGACAAGTAAAAAATAATTACTGATTACAAAGTATCTGTGTTAGTGATACTGAAAACGGATGGTGATGGAGCATGGTGACAGCAGGATGGGGGTAAACCTCTTTCATTTCTAAACTATGCAAAGTTGGGTCCAGCCCACCAGTGAAGGAAGTTGCAAAGGACAACAACGCCCTTGAAAAGGGTCTCCAGGACTGTCTGGTGCCTTTCTGCCTGGTCTTGATGTGAGTTAAAATGCCAGTTGTCAAAGTCACCACCGGTGGTCAATCCCAGCAGCCCAGCATCTATGATTTTAAGGAAGCTCAAGCTTGTTCTCTCTATAGATAGAGTATATGTTGAGTTAATTTTTCTAAAAACACCATGGTGGTTCCCTTCAAAGTTAGGATGACTTGAATTTAAAAATCTAAAGATCAACTAGGCAGCAACAACACCCCCCAAAATTGTATCCTTCTGAGTAAGCCCAAGAATTCTGTACTTTAGCCTGCATTGATTTCAGGGTATTTCTCCACTCTGTTGCTGTTGAACTTGCAGGCCACATCATTCTTTGTTGGGAGAGGCTGTCCTGAGCATCGCTGGAAGTTTAGCACTATCCCTGGCCTCTACCCACAGGATTCCAATAGTAGCAATCCTCCTCCCACAACCTGAATGTGACAACTAAAAGTGTCTCCTAACTTTGCCAAATGTCCCCTTCAAGGAGGGAAAGGAGGGCATGGGGATCAACCCTGATGGAGAACCACTAATTTAGGAGGATTGAGAGCAGAACCCCTAGGACATGAGAATTTTTGAGTTTGTGAAAAATCTGTTTCACCTGGGATAAAGGCCACAGTTTTGGCCAAGGGAACAAATCTATTCCTGCCTACTATCTAATCTAGAAATCTAGAATGGAAATCTAGAAATTGTCAAGGGGTCTTATTGGCATTTTGGGAAACAGAGGGCTTCCCAAACCCAGACACCACGGCTGGGGTGATAGTAAAGCTACTATAACTGGTAGTTACTAACACTCTGAAATCCAGAAGAAAGCAGGGCTATTCTATCCATTAGGTACTGTAGGCCCAATTCCTAGGCCCTGTGAGCTATTTAAGAGCCCATGAAAATACATAAGACATTTTTTAAAAGGCACCAAAAATATGCAAAGCCAAATGAATAAATATGTAAGAATACGCCTAAAAAGGTAAAACTCTGACAACTTCATTAACTATTAAACTTAGTGTTCACAACAATTTAATTAATTTGAAAATGATTTATAGGTGAGATATTCTTTTTTTTTTATTTCCGGGTATTATGAGGGTGCACACATTTTGATTACACTTTATGTCTTTGCCTCACCCAAGCAAGACTTAAAGGCATGCCCTTCCCCCCTACAACACACCCCGTGTCCTTCTGAAAATTCCTTTGTAGAGAAACTTTGGATAATTGTAAATTAAATTAGTGATTCAGAAAAATAATTTCAAAAGAATAGTTAAAATGTTTTCATTTCACTTTGCCACAAAATAAAAATTTATGGTTGGATATAGGTTACTCTTTATGGGTTTGTTATCATAGGGATCGGAGCCTTAAAAAGTGAGCATTGGAAACAATGTTAAGAGCCTTAAAATAGCCCTAGAGGAATTTTGCTTCCAGCCAAGATAAAATAACCAGGACTGGATTTCACACCTGAAACAACTAAGAAATACAGACAAAAGTAAATGAGACAATGGTATTCGAGCCACTGGACATGAGGCAATGAAGCGCAATGATCTCAGAAAGAATAAACAGAGGTGAACCCTGGGATTGTCCTAGATTCTGCTTGGAGAGAGTCTCTGGGACACAGCACTGATAAGGGAACTCAGACAAATGGCCAGTGGTCTCCCTGAGTTGGGTAGATAGAGCTGGGACTATGGGAAGGCTAAAGCAACTAGAATTTACAAGGCAGGATTCCAGAGAGGAGAACACTGCACAGAGAGTGCTCAGGAGTTTTGAGACGGTCCTCAGAGTCTTCAGCAGAGTACTGATGAGCATATGCATGGGTGGAATCTACCAAGGGCCCAGAGAGAAACCATCCAAGAGGATGAGAACATATCATCATCAGGGCTCACACAGGGCCAAGAATACTTTCTCTTCCCACCAACCAAAGTAGAAAACCTAAGTCACCAGGTATCAAGTAGGGTACTTAAGTTTTGCTTGAATAATAACTTTAGCATGAAAACATTTCTCATTTTGGGACCACGAGTGATACTAAAAAGTACTCCTTGTAGCACTTTTTTTTCCCCTTTAGTTTGTCTGTTACAGAATACTGAATATTTATTGAGATCCCTTTTATTTTTTGGGAAACTTCTTAAGATATTAGTTCTAGTCTTTGGGTCACTGATTGGTGTGCTTTTTCCCTGCTTGGGGGCACACCTTGGAAGCAAGTATGTGTGACAGTACAATCCATGGACTGGGTCATGTCAAAGGCATCTCTGACATGAGTTTTCTAGTATTTTACATGGTGAAACTTCCCAGAAGTTCTTCAAAATTAGGTTGGTTTTAAGATTAAAATGAGATTATGGCTAGAATTAAAAAGGAAAAAACTAGAGCTTGTTTCTATATGATTCCAAATCTTAACTGGAGTTGAGGGAAGTTGGAGAAGAAAAGGGAAAATTAAAAGGTAAGAAAAAATGCATTGCAAGAGTTACATGTCATCATATCCCCAGCACTCAGGATGAGTCATAATCCCCAAAGGCAGCTCATCCTTAACACATATTACATAGGCATCGACTTCCTCGGTGGTGCTGAGCTACTACTCTGTATCCTGGATCATTTCTATTCAGTACATGATCTCTGGCCAAAATCACAGTTTGCATTTAATTCCCCAATGCTGGAAAAACTTAACTACTTTTTAAAGCAATAAAGACATTAAAGGAACAAATCGAATGAGGTTGTGAATGAGTGCAAAATCAATTTCATCAATAGATGGTATGGGATTTAGGAATACACTACTTGGGTTTTCAAGAGAAATACTTTGTGCACTTTGAGAGATGTGTTTCAAAGCTGGTAAAGGATGACAATGAGAAGGCCCACACACAATAAGAGGATGGCACCGACATCCCTGTTTTCTCCAGTCCTCCCCTCCAGTTCCTCATAACTAGATCCACCATCCCGCCCTTGAGCTAACCCCGGCTAAGGCAGCGAGATACACAGAATCCCACAATCCAGGGAAACCTAGAACTGAGTCAACCTTTTGCAAACTGCTTAGATTCAGAGGGCCTGTGAGCATACCTGGGCCCCCTCATTGTTCTTGAGTGGCTTTTGAGACCCACAGATAATTCCAGGTTCCTTCAGGGCTCCCGAAGTACATTGTCCTCATCCATAAGATCGGTCCTTTGGCTTTGTTCCTATTGCTTAAATCTGATGAATCACTCTCACAGTACTTCAGTCTCTCTCCAAGCCTAGATCTCCGCCTGGACCTCAAGTAAGTGACCAGGACTCAGCTGCTCTATTTATCTAAATGAATCCTTTGAATTTACGAGTATGGCTGGTTCACACTTCAGGCCTATGCCAAAATAGGACTATTCAGTACACGATCTCTGGCCAAAATCACAGTTTGCATTTAATTCCCCAATGCTAGAACACTGCTAAAATGGACAGTCTGTAAGACAGCTAATGCCTGTTGCCAGTGGAGTTTTATTTGGCATCTAGGGTTCCTACTGCTGGGCCCCTTACAAATGAGTGGGCCTCCCAAGGCAGAAGGTTGCCTGGTTCATATCTGGGCTTGCTATAACTCTTTGACTCTGTCAATCCTCTCCAGTCCCATTTTGCAACACTCCCCACCCCATGCCCACCACCAGCCTTTCTGCACTCCATCCAGTCAGCGTCTGCAATATGCCAAGCTCTTTCTCACCTCTGGGACTTCTCACAAACCATTCCCACTGCCTAGAGCACCCTTCCCTCCTGCATATTTGCCTAAGAAATGTCTGCCTATCCTTCAGATCTGCAATAACATGCCACTTCAATGGGAAAGTTCTGTTGCCCTCCCAGACCGGTTCAGTTCTCTATTACACACTTTCATGTACTCCTTCACAGTATTTATTGTGTAATTGCTTCACATCTTTTCTTTTCTGGACAGTTTTGCTCCCTGAGGCCAGGACCATGTTTGTCTTGCTAAGCACTGTACAGTGCTTGGCACTTTATACATTGCTTGGCACATAGTAGGTACACAGTAAATGTTGATAAACAATGTGACTCAGCTACTCAGCTCCATCTTTGATTTCATATTTGCTCTGGGTCAGTTTCTTAGCTCCTGACTCAATCTTAGGTCTGGGTCAATCCTGTCTAGGTTTTGCCTGAACTCAACAATATGGCCTTAAGCTAGGGCCTGAGTCAATCCTTTCTGCCTGTTCCAATGAGCTAAGACTAGCATGCCTTGGACTCAAAGAATAACAAAAAATAAAGTGTTTGGAAGTCCTAGAAATCACAAGGTAAAGCAGAACACATTTCAAAATGTAAAATTGAAAAGAGGGACTATTCCATTCCACTGAATTCTACCTCTGGGCCTCTCTGATTCTTTAAAAAAACACTTCAGATTACTTCTTTAAAAGGTGTATTTTTTCATTAAAAAAAAAAATTGAGTCCATCTAAAAGTAAGCCATCTCTGTCAGAAACCAGTCTTTTCAAAACAGCAATAAGCACAAGGATGATGCCAACCACAAAACTCAGTGGGTGACCGGAAGCAGCAAAGAAGCAAGCAGAGAGCATGATGATGTCAAAATGACGGATGGGAAGGGGGCACCCTGGATCATCTTGTGATCCACCACCAGGAAAACTGCTAAACAGGAAACCACAATCCCCAGACAAGCAGGGCAATGCCCCAATTTCTTTTTTAAACTGTTGTTACTGTTTACTTCTAGTTTTCCACTAGGAAAAAACTAGCTTCAAAAAATGGAAAGTCACAAAGAGATTTTCTTAATGATAAAGTAGTGAGTTAATGTTTCCTTCAATAAAATCAAAGGCTGGAAGGAAATAAGGTTTTGATGCTCAGTTTAAACAGAAACCTTAAAGCACTGAAGCAAGAACCAGAGGTGAGAGAGAGACAGAGACAGACACACACACACACACACACACACACACACACACCCCGAAGGGCCGAGACATTGGGGAAGTTCCAGGGAAAGTTTTGCTCAGCTTACAATTTGGGGCAAAAATAGGCAGAGAATATGCTGTAATTGCTCTCAACAGAAAAGTAATGAATATGATTCTTAAATATACTGAAGTATTTGTATTCTCTTACATCCTGCCATGGTTATAAAATTCCAAATATAAAAAAGTAATTTCAATTATAAACAAAATTATAATTAAACCCCTATCATGTTGTCATCATGATCCATGTTGGACTGTATTAAAAGTAAAAAATTGTTTTATTGTTGTCTCAGACCGTTCCACTGAAAAATGTCCATTGATAAAGTTTAAGATGAACTTGGACTATGTTAAAGTCTATTCTAAAATGTGCCACATTTTAGAAAGGCTCTGGTATTCTTAGAGTCATAATGCCTTTTATTAAACTATTTTGGAGACAGGCATTGAGAAGAAGGTTCCTTTTTATTTATTCACCCATGAATCCAATGAGGCTTTCCTAAGTATCTACCAGGTGCAAGGCCCTTTTTAAGGCTTCCGGTGATGCAAATATAAGTCAAGCAGTCATTGACAGCCAGTAGTTTATGTCCTAGCAAGAGAGCAAATGCAGATGGAAACGCAGAATCTATTAAAACATTATGTAGACAATGATAATTCATTGGAAGTAGAAATTATTTCCATGGTTGATATTTGAGCTGGGCCTATGAGGACAGGTAAGTTACAAAGAGGCCCAGCAAGAGGGGAAAGAATTTCTATGCATAAGGAATGGAATGAGCAAAGCATGGAGCAGAGCATCTCATTATATCTATGATATGGGATTATGGTTAGGTGAGCTTGGCCAGCACATAGGAGACAAGGAAAACAGCATTGGGCATAGCAAGAGTGGAGCTAGGGGCCAGGCTGTTGCATGCAAGCTAAGGACTTTAGAGTCCCTTCATTAACTTGGGCTAAGAGAATGCAAGAGGGATGGCAGGGGGCGACCAGTGGAGTTAGGGTGACTTATTAGGGGCCACTACCATCTAAGGTGAGAAGTAATTAGAACCACTCCAGACCCGACTTCAATCTAGTTTTTGTATTTTTGAGATGAGCAGGGAAGAGAGGTTGGTAGAAGCTACTGTTTGAAGCTGGGGCTCTCTGCAGAGGCTTAGAAGGGGCATTTGTTATGTTATTAAGGTCAGAGGGACCAAAGTGCCCTTTCAGAACTCCTGTCATTGGTTTTTCTCCATTGCCCTTTGACTTCTCTTCTGGTTCTCATCTCCACAGCCACAGTGGTTTCTAATGATCCAGGAGATGGGGATCATTAATTAAGCAGAGAGAAAAGAAGCAAAAGATCAAGCAAAAAGCAGAAGAGTGAGAAATTGCTACAGAAGAGAGGAAATGCCCCCTAGACTAGAAGTCTAAAGAAGCTGCACAGGAAAGTCCTTTTGGATGTGTTGGTTCCAGGATATTAGACAGCCCATTATGGTCTTGCCTGCAGGGATGTATGTCACAAGCTGTTCAGAGCAGTGGGGAGGCTGTGATACTGTTGTTCTGTCAAGCAAGACTGCATTTTCCAATTTAAAGCTAAGCTGCCCAGGAGCCAAGCTGTTTGTTTTTCAGAAGGGGAGACAGGAAGAGAAAAT
>NW_012136969.1:3682708-3686090 GCF_000956105.1 Propithecus coquereli | reverse complement strand
ACAATAATGGCAATTTTGCTCATTAATCTTGACAAACACTTATTGAGGACTTACCACTCCATGTCAGGCTCTATACAGGTTGTAGCTTTACAGTTTGACTTTTTACATTTAACGCTGTACTATTTCTTGAGTTAATTTTATATGGCATGGAGATATGCTGACCGTTCTTCTTAACATTGCAAACTGCTTTCCTCATCTAGCATTCTTGATGCTTTTTACCCTCTTTCTTCCTTCTCTTATCTGTGCTACTTCGCATTTGACATACTGTATATTCTACATTAGGTTTCTGTATTGTCTTTCTCCAACTGCCAGAATGTAAGTTTCACAACTTCTTGCTTATTTTGCTCACCAATTGTACCCCAAGCGTGTCTTGAAAAGACGACATTAAACAAATAATTATAAGTGAGATAAAAACAGTATCTCTCCAGGGCCTGTAATGGAGTATTAAACATAGGCGAGGAGGCCAGGAAAATCTCTTTGGAAAAACCGATCTTTGAGCGTATAGCACTTAAGAGAGGAAAGGGTGGAAAGTGCATTGCTATCAAAAGGAATCATGCATGAGAAGTTCCTGAATGAGGGAAAATATAGTCATATGGCTGGAACATAAAGGTAATGGGGACATGTAAGGAGGCTGTAGAAGAGATAGGGCCTGGGATACAGAGCCAGGTAGGTCATGCTGAAACATGTGAAATTAATTATAAGAACAAAAGTAAATTATTGAAAAGTTTCAAGGAAGAAAACTGCCATGACTTGATTTGCTGGTAGAAGATTGCTCAGTTGGCAGAGAGTGGTTTGGGAGAATGGGACAAGAATGAATATGGTGAAGCGGCCAAAGTCCGTGATCACCTAGACAAGAGGAAAAGGCAGCTTGGATTAAGATAAGGCAATAGAGACAGGTGAGTGCATTAAAAAAATAATTAGAAGAGCAAATAGATAAGATTTAGTACTTGATTAAAGAGGGAGTTGTGGAGATGTCAAAATGCTTTTCCTTACTTATTTAAATCCCTCAGACTAAAACATTCATCTTCCCTGTTTTGTCTCCAGTAGTGATGAACAGCTTTCTGCTCACTATCCTGTTAAATCATCCTGCAGCCTCCTCTTTAGTTTTCCTCATGAATCCCAATTGTTTCCTCTCAGCCTTCATCTGGCCCAGAATTAGACATACATGGAGCAAACTATTCTTGAGAATTGCTTCAAAATATCTTTTTAAAATACCATGCTTAAAGAAAAATGACAAAAACAATACCTTACTGTAAATGTATTCCCCATGTAAGTTGAGGTCTCTAAAAACATATGACAACCCTTCCTCATTTTCTCTTCGCCTTTTCAATTCCTACATATCCTTCAAGGCACAGTTTAATTTCTGCCTCTGCCAGGAAGCCTTCTCAAATGACACTATTCAATTCAGTCAGTCATTCATAACAATTGTGCTTTGATGCATCAATAAGCCATGCACACTTACTATCTTCTTTAGCCACTGATTTGCTTAACCACAGGCAACATTATGTCATTCATGACAGGGTGGGGGAAGGTAATCTCTTAAACCCTTTCCAGCGTCTGATTTGCCTTTTATGCTCTTTTTGTCATTCGGTCAAACTCCAAAGCCCTTATTTAACTTTCTATGGGCATATGTCCGGTCCTTCCATTCTGATTACAAACTACAAGGGTGATCTGACTTATAATTCTTTGTGTCTCTCACAGCATCTAGCATAGTGCTTTAAATGTTGGCTAAATGAACACATGGTGAATATTTATGTTTATTCCAAGGAGAACTATGGAAGAGGTAACTAAAAGTTTGCCTTTAGCATCAACTCCCTCTCCTCTCACATCACCAACCACTGCAACAAAAACCAGCTAGGTATCCAGTAGGTAGTCAGTAAATGCTGGCTATATGGAATTGTCTGTCTCGAAAGACCCTCTGATTAATGCACAGTCCATCATGAATATTCATATTAGTAGGAAAATGAAGTCAAACAACTAGCAACCCAATTTTGTCTGTACAGTCTACAGTCCTCTGCTCTACCAGCTGAGCTATTGAAGGGTGCGCAAGCAATCCAATTTGGATCAGTAGTTTCACCTGGTCCTTTCGCTAAAATTTCTTCCAAAAATCCCTAAAACTTTGGTTTACTTCGTCTTCACCTTTTAAGTTTTAGCGGAAACACTTAGGTGTCAAAAGAAAAAGATCACGGGGATGAAGAAAATAGCCAAATTTATATAGCATTTCTTACTCACTTAATACAACAACCCTTTGAAATAGATCCAATTATAAACTGCCTTTTGTGGATGAGAAAACAGTTTACAGAGAGTTTAAGCAGACTTCCCAGGTTCACACAGTTGGTAAGTGTTAGAACTGAAATTTATACCCAGGTGTCTGGCCCCAAAGTTTGTGTATTTAATCACCACATTAATTTCTTCTCTAGAAAAATTAAAAAGGAAGCAAAGGCTTCATCCACATACCTGGTCATCAGCCTTCTGACTAACGGTCAGTTTACTCTCTGGTTCTTTTCAGCAACCAGTAAGTGTCCAGGGATTGTGACTCCCGGATACGGTTCTTGAGTGCTTCCTAAATTTCAAACAAACATCCACAAGTTCCCCACTAAGATATATTCAATGACTGTAGATAAAAGACCTCTCATTCTTTTATTCTATCTTGCTGAAACTCCATACTTCATAGGATGGTAAAAACTCTTCCAAGGATTTGATAGCATTTTGTGGTCCAACCTGGAATGGTTAAGAATGTAAATTAGCCCCCATCCCCAAAAGGTAGATATTTGCTGAACAACCACACCGCTCTCTGTAAATAAACTTTGGGACAAAGTTAACACCCATTCCAGTGTCCTCACCAACATGTCCTCCCTTGTCTCTGTACTTTGCTAGCTTGTAAACTACGGAGTGAAACTTGACAAGTTCACTAACAATCTATGCTTTAGCCTGATGTCACTAGAATGCCACCACAATGGCAGGATTTCCTCTCTAGGTCAGCACAAACCCCATCACATGAGTAAATATATGTAACTTTGCATCTAGATGAAAAAGCACCTCTTCGATGGACTTGAGCACCAGTTTTAGAGTCTGATAGGTGCGAATCTGAACCAAGTAACAACTGGAATCAATTAAGTAAACTAGTCCCTGTGGCTTGCAGCATTTCTGTCTAGTCCTTTCTATTCATGAGGGGTAAATTATGTGATGCATGTAGTATTTAGCGTCTGCCAGGTGTTCGGCAAACATTGTTTGAATGAAAGCTCCTTACACTCAGCACTCGTAGTTCGGTTTTCTACTTTTGTCCTTGAGTGTCCAGATACCACCAATTAGGAAGAAACTACTATATGATTCTGCTCAATAAGAAGGGACTGTTTTTAGAGAACTTTAGCAATACTTAGTA
>NW_012136969.1:3679677-3680833 GCF_000956105.1 Propithecus coquereli | reverse complement strand
CTTTTTTCTCTTTATTTTAACGAATATCTTATACTTTGAATGCTTCCTGTGAGCTAGGCAGAGCTAAGCTCTTCAGGATTGCTTTAATGAATCCCCATGATTATCTTACAAGGCAAGCACTATTATTCATAACCCCATTTTACAGATAAGGAGGTTTAGAGTAGTTACTAACCTGTCCTAGGTCAGAAAACAAGCAAGTCTTAGTGCAAGGTACAAATCCAGTTTGTGAATGTGGTTTTCAAGGTATTTGGAGATTCACAGTGAAATAAAAGGAAGTAAAACTAAAGAGTTCCTACGACTCTCTAGTTTAACATCAGTAGACAGTTGTGCTTATTTGCAAGTTTGTAGAGAGGTGTCCCATAACCCAATTCTTTCTTCAATTTAATGCATGCCTCAACTCTTCCCTTCCTCTCTGGTTTCCTAGAGCCAGAACATCTTGAGGCAACTGAGTCAACCTGCTAACTACCATACCTAGAGCCTATATTTGCGTACCTGCAGAATAATAACACTCTTACAGCTTGCTCCATTTGTAGTCAGCTCTGATGATCAGAAAATCATACTTATATTCAGCTGACAATGCTGCAATGACATTTAGAAACCTCCCACTTGTATCTCTTGTAGGTCAAGGGCAAAAAACCATGCTGATGAAATGACATTACCAGAAGTAAAGAGGTTTAATGCTATTCATTGAAGCACAAGTGATCTTGAAGGAAATGGAGAGATATTCTTTTTCAAGGACAGCTTTAATAGCTGAAGGGGTATAATATTTTATATCCAGTCAACCATCTAGCTACAGACAACTTGTCACACTAAAGTGGTTAATTTTTTTTTTTTTAATATTTCAATGACATTTTGAATCAAGGCAAGAGGTTAGAGTGAACAAGGAAGTTAAGGGCTTTTTTCCCCCAAAATCATATTTGCATTTAATTTGAAATTCTTTCCAGTCCTATGATTTTTGCATAAACATTTATGGAATCCTGATGGCTAATTAGATTTTAAGTCTTTTGTCCAGGAATTTGCCCAATTTTATGCTCTCCATCAAACCTTTGCTGATCTTCAGTCCATGTTGAACAAGTAATCTTTTTAACAGCCTTAAAGACTACATTTTAAATTCTTCTATTTGTTATGCATACCACATCATGGAGTATATAATCAT
>NW_012136969.1:3666359-3667667 GCF_000956105.1 Propithecus coquereli | reverse complement strand
ATTTGAAGCCAAATAAATAAAAAGGCCTTCAGGCATTCCAGCAAATAAATTTCTTAGAATGACTCAGATTTATATAAATTCTGTTCTATAGTGAGTGTTATCACCTTATACTTAAATATTGTCCTACATTTTTAAGTTGTTTCTTCTCCATTGTTCTATCTGAGAAGGGTTCCAAAGAATTACACAGCCAATCCATAACAGTAACAAATTCCCATTACTTTGGTGTTGTCTAGTTCATAGAATATTTCCTATTAACCACACAAGGCTTTCTTTTCATCTGATTTGACCTTTGAAAACATACCATCTGGACCTTTGCTTAAAGACAGAAAGGAGTTTTCTCATTTCACTCTGTTCACTCACAAGCTACTCTTTAAAAGGACTATTAAGGGGAAAAAATTCCATTTAACTGGAAATGGCAATGCTTCCCCAAATACAAAGCACCACAGAACAAAAATGTGAAATGCATATATGTGAGAGTGAACACATATTCCTCGGAACTCAAGCAGAAAGCAAACCGCACCACAAGCAAGAGCCACTGCCCTCAAAGGCCTGTTGAAATGTCACTTGATTTGAGGCAATGACATCTGGGCTCACAGGCAGGTTAAAACAGCAGCAGGTCACATCCCCACAGATCAGCAGGGATGTGGATCTGAAGAGGAACCAAGCTGAGCAGCTCTCTCTGTGGTCCACAGCATAACTGCCTAGTTGATAAAGGCTGTCAGAAAACAGGGTGATGAATGGGCAAGAGGCAGCCATCCCCAGATCATGACACTGACAAACTGTGACTCAGATGTTTTGCTGAAAACCACACCAGATTTTTAAATGACAAATACTGGAGTTGGGTGCCTAAGATTAAAACAGATAAACATAAAACATAACGGAATTTGTGAAAAGGCTTTTGAGACAAAGCAGCTCAACCCAGACTGTGGAATGCTCCAATTTAATTGTTCTCTTTGACTCTACTCTGATATATTCTTCTGAAACTAGTGGTCCAAATATTATAAAAGATAACTAATAATCAGAAAGGCACTGACTTGAGACCTATGCATAAAAGCTACAAACTAAGCAAAATTAAACAAACAAAAATTAAAACCCCACAACAAAGAAAAAAAGAAGAAAACATTACATTAAGACTATTTAACAGAAAAAGGACCGCCCAATAAAAAAGGAGGGTTTCTACAAATAAATCTCAATAGATACAAAAATATTACAGATAGCTGTGGAAAGAGTTCGAAGAGATACAGAATTTTAAATAGGAGATCATTATAATATTATAGAAGATAATAAAAGAGTGAGTTGGCAGCGTTC
>NW_012136969.1:3663746-3666309 GCF_000956105.1 Propithecus coquereli | reverse complement strand
GAGAAACCATATACCTTAAGTTTCATTTACCTTGACTTTTGCGACACTACTCTCTTGATTTTCCTCTTATATTTCTGATTAGTCCTCTGCAGCCTGCTTTGCTGGATTCTGTTCTTCTGTAAACTATTTATATATTGATGTTTCCCAAGATTTTTTTTCTCATATTTCTCTTTTCACCATTCATGCTCTTCTAGGGTAATTTCATTTTTCCCCCCGGTTTTAACCATCACAATATGCTAGCAATGCTCAAATCTATATATTCAGGATTGATAACTCTTCTGAATTTTAACACATATAGCCACCACCCCACTGGACATATTTACTGAATGTTTATAGGCAACTAAATTTCATATATCCAAGACCAAACTCATCGATTTTTAGCTCCTAGAATCTGCATCTTTCTTAGTGAAACTTCTATATGCCCAAACACCCATTCTCTCTCTCAGGGATTATGACCTGATCATGTAAATTTTACCTCCTATTAAAAATCAAGTAAAGTGGGAACCAAAAAGTATAAATTGGATTAGGTATTTAGCATCTGGCATTTCACATTTGTCATGATAATAGCTCATTTTAATTCTTCATGAGCTTGCTCACATGGAATAATAACCTCCTGTTTAGGTTCCTTATCTCCACAGGCTTTATTCCACCCACCAATCCATCCTCAACACTGCCATCAAATGGTCCTTCAGTAATAAGTGGGATCATTTCAATGTCAGACTCATCAATACATAAAAAACAAAGTTTAAGCTTCTTTATATGTCATACAGGGACTTTATTATCTTAACCCTGCCTCTGCTTGCTATTCAGAATCACTTATAGTTCTCTACAAATAATAGTCAATGGCTCTCCTTAGCTTTTGAAATCCAGCTATTTCATCCTTCTGGAAAAACCTTCCCCTCTGCTTATCTGCCCACTGACATCCTGTCCATTCATTAAAATCTCCCTCGAGTATTTCCTTTCTGTGCTTCCCTGACCTTACAAGGCAGAATTAATCATTACGCCTTTGGTATTACTTCCATTCCTTGTATATAACTCTTTTGTTGTGTGTATTATTCAAAGTTCTATTAGTTTGCTTTCATGGCTATTTCTAATGCTATTAAAAGATGGCAAACCCCTCCACCCACAGCAAACTCAGAACTCTGTCAAATGCTAGTAGTAGTATACAGTCTATCACTTTGAAGCACTTTATGTACTTGTTTGTTAATCATTATATGTTTTGAATCTCATCCTCCTTTCTAGACTATATATAGTTTTAGGAGGACAAGGTCAGAGTCTATTTTGTTCTCTGCTGTAATCCCAGTGCCAAGAATTATGTTTGCCAGAGGAAGTGTTCAATAAATATTTGTTGACTAATTGACTCACTCCTTGAAGATCTATATTTTATTCATTTCTGAATGTGTCCCTTAAAGTTCATGTGTTGGAAACTTAATCCCCAATGTGACAGTGTTGAGAGGTGATCACATGATGATGTGGCTCTGCCCTCATGAATACATTAATGCTTTTATCACGAGTGTGGGTTCCTGATACAAGGATGAGTTCAGTCCCCTTCATCTCTTGCACACATGTGCTTTCCTGCCCTTCTGCCGTGGGATGACGCAGCAAGGTGCCCCTCGCCAGATACAGGCTTTTTGATCTTGGACTTCCCAGCCTCCAGAACTGCAAAAATAAATCTTTGTTCTTTATATATTATCCAGTCTTAGGTATTCTGTTACAGCAGCACAAAATGGACTAAGACAATCTACTTATTCCAGTTCAACAGTACCAGCCCAGAGTCAGCATCAATCAATATTGTTTAATTGAATATGAGTCACCCTATCCGAATGGCATGGGAAATAAGCAAATAGAATATTTTCTGACAGTTAGAAAATTGCATTTGCTTTGCATAATTTTGCACATTTCTTCCTGCTCATCCTTATTTTTGATATGTCATCAAACCAAGAAATCCAATGATGAGTCAGACCAGGAGTGGCAAACAGATTGCTTTTGTCATGCCAACTTGAATGGATTTATAGTAGATGCTTCAAGTTTTGTATTGGGAAAGATTTTGAGGCCATGTAAATGTAAAGTGTAAAATGATGAATTAGTACTCATTTATGGATTCAGCAAGAGGAAAGTAATAGCATAAGTGCTACATAGTTGCCATCCCTTTGTAAACTAAAAGTGGGGGGTGGGTGACAAGTAGTATTGCCACACACTAGGCTTCACTGGTACATGTTCAAACATTCATCCAGAATGTCAGAAAACCTGGCAATTAGTTCATTAACTATTAGGATGTTGCTCTGCTATTCAGTCTGACTGTAGGATTTTTAAAACAAGTCCTTATCTCTTATTTCTCCCATAGCTAATACTTGCCCCTGCTTAAAGGACACTAACATATTTTTCCTTGAAAATAAGTACAAATATTTGAAGCCAAATAAATAAAAAGGCCTTCAGGCATTCCAGCAAATAAATTTCTTAGAATGACTCAGATTTATATAAATTCTGTTCTATAGTGAGTGTTATCACCTTATACTTAAATATTGTCCTACATTTTTAAGTTGTTTCTTCTCCATTGTTCTAT
>NW_012136969.1:3647541-3661756 GCF_000956105.1 Propithecus coquereli | reverse complement strand
CCATTCATTCATTCAGCAAATATTTGTTGAGTCCCTTTGCTACATTCCAGTGTCTATGCTTTACACATTTAATTTGGGATATATGATGTATAGTACTTTATTGTAATTACTTCTTTTATCCATAACTCTGATAAGAGTGTTTTCCCAATATCTCATGGGGGAGACACAGGAAGAACATGTCAATTGATCATAATTTTGTGAAGGAAATTCCTGGAAAAGTATATAACACCAGTACATATTATTACTTAAATATTTCTAATACAAAATCTAAAATGTAAAGGTCCTTAAACTGGGAATTTACCCTAAGGGAAAAAAGACATTACATTAAAAAGACACCTGCATTTGAACGTTTATAGCAGCACCATCCACAATTGCAAAGATGTGGAAACAACCCAAGTGCCCGTCAATACATGAGTGGATAATAAAATGTGATATATGTATACCACAGAGTACCACTCAGCCACAAAAAACAACGGTGAACTAGCACCTCCTGCATCATCCTGGATGGAGCTGGAGCCCATTCTCCGAAGTGAAGTATCACAAGAACGGAAAAACAAGCATCACATGTACTCATCATCAAATGGGTACTAATTGATCAACACTTAATGTGCACATATGGTAGTAGCATTCACCGGGTGTCAGACAAGTGGGAGTGGAGAGAAGGGAGTGGGTATATTCACACCTAATGGGTGAGGTGTGTACTGTCTGGGGGATGAGCATGGCTGTAGCCCATCCCCCACATGGGGGTGGTGCAAAGACAATATATGTAACCTAAACATTTGTTCCCTTGTATATTCTGAAATAAAAAAATAATAAAAAAATGACTTCAATAACATGTGACAGGAGTTTAGTGGTGGGAGATAATCACTTCAGGCAGAAGGATGGGGAAGAGAGCACTAACAGAAGGTTTTTGTGGTAATTGGCATTTGAATTACAGGTAGCTTTGGACATTTGGGGATGAATGGGGAATGATTTCCAAACAGAGGGAATTGTGAGAATGAAGGCACAGAAATGGGAAATGTTCTGGTTATGCCCTGCAATAAGGAAATTTGGGTAGGGGACTCCTAGAAGGCAAGGTGGGATGAGTCCTTGTGGGACTGGATGGAGAGCCTCCAAGGCCAGACTAAGGAGTCACTTTCATTCTGCAGTTGGTGCTATCGAGTCAGCATATAGCAAGACCAACATTGCACTTGGGGAAGATTAGTCTGGCAGAAAATATTCAGGATGAACAACAGAGAGACCACAGGCAGGGGGCTATTCGAGGGCTTAGCAAAAGACAGAGAGGGCTTGGCCTCACATAATGGAAATAGGGAAGTGAAGCTGGAGAGAATATTAGAAATTCGTTCCATGGGGGTAGAAGCAACAGTTTGGCAATTGGCCAAAAATGAGGGATGAGAGAAAGCAGGCTGGGGAATCCAAATCTCAGGTCTCCTTACTTGGGAGTTGCTAGCAATTTCCTCACTTTTTAAGGATTTTCTGTAGGAGTTGTCTATGTAAATAGCTTCATTGCTGAGGCAAACGAACCCACAGCAGGATTTAAAGTCAGATAACGAGGAACATCTGAGATTCTTATAAAGGCAAGCAGCGTCCCCAGGAAATGAAATATGGGGGTGGAGAAAAGGAGATCAGGGCCACAGGGGCATTCACTGCATGAGGGTGCAAGGGAGGCAGGTTGCTGAGGAGAGAGTTAGAAGACACTGCTAACCCACCTCACTATCCTACCAAGGTGAGGGACCCCAGGCACCTTGGACTCCGTTCGATCCACTCCAAGCAGAAAGGCAGATTGGAGCAGCCTAACTGTGCACATGTAGGACATTCTCCTAACACCCACCCTCAAGTGAATGGGCACCCAAAATTGACTTCGGTTACAACCATGGTTTGCAGAACACTCTGATCCAGGAAAAAGATGGCACCTTGGAACTGGCCATAAGAACGGGCTTTGAGGTCAAAGCACACCTGGGCTTAAATGCCATTTCTGCCACTTACCAAGTGACATTAGGCAAGTGACTTAACTTCACTGAGTCAGCACTGGATATTAATATCTCACAGGGTTCTTATGGGGATTTTACAAGATAAGAAGAGTAAAGCCTACAGCAAAGAGCCTGAGATGCACAAACACTCTGCAGATGGGCACCCGGCGCCCCTCACCCCACACTCCCAATGTACCTGCTGCACCAGCCGCTGGTTTCCTGCAAAGTTATCTCCAGTTCCCGAAGTACATCTCTCTACTCCATGGATGTCCCCCTCTCTCCTTCTCCTTCCCTGGAATTCCTTTCTCTTTGTTCTATTTCCTGGGTCTCTTTCCCTTCTCCTAAATTTTGCTCTCCAGGCTTCTTAATTGGCGGGTGTCTGTCTCTTCTATGCTTTTTGCTGTCCTGCTTCTCCCTTCTAAGAAGTTATGACTAAAAAAGACTCAGGAGGGGCCAAAAAGGCACTTAGTACAAAAAAACTCATCTTCTTGATTCCCAGAGCCGTTCAAAATAACATACGCTAATACTATGAAGAAATAGGTACCTTCAAGGGACTCAAAGTGACTATTTTTCTAAAGCCCACCCAAAGATAGAAAACTGTGGTAATTCCCACAGAAAGCCCTTACTGTGGATGAAAACAAGACATTCCTTACAAATTATAAATGTACAGACATTGGAAATATACTAGACCACTAGGCACCAAGTAGGATTCTGCTCTGAGCCACACAGAGCAACTTGTGAGTGAAGTTCACATAAGGCCATCAAACCAGCCAATAGGTAATTCCAAGCACAACACCTCTTTTGTGGGATGAGGATGGAAGTCACTCTCAGCATGCACACCAAAAGGTATCAGGTGTCTGGGCTGTGACCCCCACTGTGTCAGAACTGCCAAAGTGACATTTTACCCAGTGACACGGTCTTAACAACATTCTAGTCCTTTTTTATTAAGCAATTTCTGATTTATGTATTAATAAATCAGAAACAGAAGTCTTTTAAAATTCTTAATGCCATGTGAAATAAGAACAAAGCTAAAATTGCAAAATACCAGTATCACTAAATAAAATATCTCTGTCTCTTTCACATGTAATGTCATGTGTTTCTGGCAGTGTTTTAAATTTCTTGGAGGCAAGGTAGGACCTTTCCCGCTGACCCTAGGATAATGGTCTGTCATCACTGGAAACTCAGGCAATGTGCTCTGTCCTGGTTGGGCATGAGCGGGAGATTAGAGAGAGCATTTTTTTAATTGTGCCTTAGGTCTCTGCTGAGAAGTAAGGGGACTTCTTCCTTCTGAGCCTCATGCTTGGATCCTGTTTGTTCAGCCAATTTGTTCAGTTGTATTTTCAATAATGTTGCTTTACCAGTTTCTAAAATTCCCAGGCAATTCAGAAGGACTGACAGACCATGGAACACCCTATCCTGAAACAGTCTGCCTTTTTGTCTACATAGTTAACAGAACTCCTCTCTTGAATTAGGGTGGCAGATATCTGGTGGACTCTTCTGGGGGACCTATACTTTCTGCTCCATGGGCTCCCGTCCAGTGAGGCTTAATATTTGTGTATTAGCAGGTATTGTTACCACTCCTTCATTTAAAAGTCTGCTCTGAGGGTCTTTTTCCAATCACAGTAAGAATCCATCTACCTAACCAGTCATTTATTTGACAAATATTGAACATCTGCTATGTGCCAGATTGTGTGCTGGTCACCGGAGGTACAGAGAGGAACAAACTGTAGTTCCTCAAAGCAAGAGACGTATAAAGAATTCTGTGACACTATGAGAAATACCAGGAGATATAAAGTACGATGGGAGCCCGAAGGAAGATGTAATTAATTTTACCTGAATAGTGGGATAAGGGAAGGATTCCCAGAGGAGGATATGTTTAGGCAGGGCCTTTTTTTTGTTTGTTTGTTTGTTTTTTACTGTGTCCCAGACTTCTTTAAGAAAAAAGTGATGAATGATGTGGGGATTAAAATCAAGAGCATCACTGAACTTCACCTTCCTTCCAACCAGCTCCCCATAGTTTTTAATTTGTCTTATTCTCATTCTTATGTAACTGACAAAAATTATATGTTTACCATGTACCATACTATGTTTTGAAATATGTATACATTGTGAAATGGCTAAATCAAACTAATTAACATACTACCTCACATACTTACCACTTGTGGTGAGAACACTTAAAGTCTACTCTTGGTGATTTCGAGTATACATTTCATTAACTGTAGTCGCTATGTTGTAAATAGATCTCTGGAACTTATTTTTCCTGTCTGAGATTTTGTATCCTTTGGCCAACATCTCCCCAGCCCCCCAACCACCATCTTACTCTCTGTTTCTATGAGTTGCACCAACATGGATGAACCTGGACATTATATATTTTTAAAAAAGTAAAAAAGTTTATTTTATCCTTTAGAAGAACAGAGAGAAAGAGAGAGAGAGGGAGAAAGAGAGAGAGAGAAGGGGGGTAGTGGTAGAAGACATTACATTAAATGAAATAAGCCAGGCACAGAAAGAAAAATACCTAATGATAGGCCAGGACTTTCTCACCACGTAAAGACAGAGGAAAGAGAAACAGCATGAGCAGAGGTAACAGGTGAGACGGTGTCTGGCGTACGGAGACGCTGGAAGTGATCTGGTTGGTTTGGAGAACACTGAAAGTGATCTGGTTGGCTAGAACACATTTATATGAATGGATGAGAGAGGGGAGAAATGAAATGGGAAGTAGACATGCCCGGTTTATGAAGGAGTTAGCAAACTGTTCTTCAGATCAGCAGTTGTTAAAATGTGTTCTCCCAACCACCAGCAGCACTTGTTAGTGCTGAGAACTTGTTAGAAATGCAAATTCACAGACCCTATCCCACCTGTGTTAGTGTGCTAAGGCTGCCATGACAAAATACCACAGACTGGTAGCTTCAACAACAGAAACTTATTTTCTCATAGTTCTGGAGGCTGGAAATCCAAGGTCAAGGTGTCAGTAGGTTTGGTTTTTCCTGAGGCATCTCTCCTTGGCTTGCCAACGGCTGCCTTCTCACTGTGTCCTCTCATGGTCACCCCTCGGTCTGTGTGTCTCTATCTGTGTCCTAATCTCTTCTTATGAGGACACCAGTCATTGGATATTGGGCCTACCCCAGTGTCCCCATTTTAACTTAAGTACTTCTTTAAATACCCTACCTCCAAACAGAGACACATTCTGAGGTACTAGGGCTTCAGGACATGAACTTGAGGGGGACACAATTCAGCCATCAGTCAACAATGGGGTTGCCCTGGAGTGGGGAATCACTGGGTGAGTATAGGGACTGAAATTCCAGGGAGCAGGGGAATAGAATGTGCCAGTGCCAGAGGTTCAAGAATCAGGTAAGGGCATGTGTCCTAGTGCATAGTTACTCAACTTCAGTTACTTCAATACTTATTCACGTCAATACTTATTTTCCATGTCCGGCGTATTGCTAGATAATTATTATAACTTTAAATATACTATTTTTACTTAGTCTCGTTCTAATAACTATAAAATCGTGGGTTAAATTATTTTCTAATCCTCATTCAATAAATATATTTTTAAGTGCTCACTCATATACAACCTAGAATCCTCCTGCTCATCGTGTGTTAGGAAAAACCCATTATTATTGTGAACTCGGACTTTACCCTCAGTTCAATTTCACCTAACAGGGAGTAACGAGATCTGCCACTTACAGTGTGGTTTTTGGCAAAGTACCTAATCTTTCTAATCCTCAACTGGTAATGATAATATCTACTTCATAGATTATGCCAAGAATTAAATAAGGTAATTCACTCAAAATGTGTACCCGAGTGATTGGCATAAAGTAGATGCTTTAATAAATTATAGCTAGTTTTGTTATATCAACCCTCATAATCCTTAAGAATTCATGATGCTAATGATTAAATAATGTGAAACAGCCAATACTTTCACAGTCTCCTTTTACCAGAGGAGATTCCCATAGATTCTCCTAGGAGACCCATCTCTCCTCACAATGTCTAACAGAATGTCTTGTTCTTTGTAGTCAGTAATTAATGCTTATTTTCTATTCAAGGAATTCTTATTGAATATTATATTCCTATACAGTGATAAGTTATATAGAAGTGTCATATTTTTGTCCAGAAAGAAACTTCCATATTTGGATACTTTTTCATGGGATTCCTACCAAGTGTCATTATCACGACACCTCTAAGCAGAGAGTGTTACTTACTGACAGACCTTGAGGTCACACATCTTGCGGAGCATACTCTTTACCTCTTTCCCACATTTACCTTATGTCTTGCTATTGTAACTTCTTTTATTCTATCATCCTAGCACTGTGCTGTCCTTCCTATTTGGCTAGACAGAGTATATACATATCGAATTGTGGGAGTTCAATAAGTCTTATTATACATTCCACCCAAACAATCCTCCGTACAACGTTCTGGCCAAGTTATTTTGTAAGTAATTGGTTGACACTTTCTTACCCTCATTCTCCCCCCTAAAGGTAATACAATCTCATTGCTATCGTCTCTGTTATGTTAGGTTACTATGTGTCATTGAATAGCTGCTATATTGTACCTTTGAGAAGGGGCCATTTTTATCCTTCCACAACAGAAGAGATGATGGAAGCTACTTTAATGGGGGGAAGTTCCTGGGGAGAGAGGCAGTTCTGTAAATACTTAGCACCCTCTCCAGCCTCTTAGCCACTTGCCAATGCATGTAAAAACATAAAGAACATTTTACACACCAATTTCCACCTTAACGGTTTCAATGCTGTTTCATTCTTGCTGGTTTTTCAAATACCCACATCTCTCAGGTGCAGTAACAACCAGAGTCTGATACGTAGTAGACCTCTACAAACACTTGCTGAATGAATGAAACTCAAACTTAGCTTCAGTCCATTTGAGGAATCTATTAATATTTTCTCTACTTATTAACCTTGTTTTGTTTCTCTAGGAAAAACCAAATCCATTCTTCAAAAGTAATTTTTATGAGAATGTTTAAAGCCTTAGCTCTTTAGGTGACAAAAAGAGGGGAGAGGAGAGAGGTAGGGGTATGTAGGGGGCAACGACCCCTTTTCCAGCTTCTTTTGTGTTCACGCTATCCCTCTAGTTTGAGGAGGCTGCAGATTCGCAAGCTTCTCGTTAATTCTATTGAATGGCAAATATTTATTTCGCTTGCTCAGGTGAGCAGTTGAGGCTCAGAGTAGGGAAATGTTCTCCAGCTGATTCAGATCATAGAATCCAGCAGATTCTAGACCTGGGTCTAGGTTCCACTTTTCATCTTTTACTTAAAATGTCCATTCTAGAGAGACTTTTCATGAGTGAGAACAAGTGGTACATGTTTGGGAACTCTCTGTACTTTCTGCTCAGTTTTGCTGTGAACTTAAAACCACTCTAAATATAAAATGTATTAACTTCAGTCATTCCATTGGCCAATTGTGATGAAATATAACTTTGTTTTACATTTCCATTCCTAGAAAAGTTAACGTAAGGACAGCACTCTCAACCTGAGTGTGACACACTGATTCTTCACTCTCTTTGTGTCTTCTCTGTCTACCTCCTCACCACACTGTCAACCCAGAAGGGGAAAGGAACCCATCTTCACAGAGCACTCATTAGCGCCAGGCACTCTGCTAGGTGTGCTGCTTCTGTTGCCTGCTTTAGTGCTCACAAAGTGCCTGTGAGCAAAATTATCACCCTCAACCGACAGAGGATGGCTAAGGCTCCGAGAAGATAATACCTTACCCCAGGATGATAAGGTTAAAAAGTACCAGAACTAGGGTTTGAACCCACGCATTTATTTCTATTTCAGAGTTCATGTGTTTTTCCCAGGCTATCACTTAGATGGGGTTTGGTAGGATTAAAGTTGACTCTTTTTATAATTCGTGGCCACTTTTGTGGTCTGACCTATTGCTGGGACACATTAGTCTTCATATTAAGGGAATGGGGGTTCCAGCAACTGTTTTAATCTTTAGAATGTATTGCAACTATTTACTTGATGTTTTCTGAGTATCATATTTTCTGTTTCCAAAAGGTGATGAAATACAGATTATCTATTTCACAACAAATAGATAGAAAAACACTACCAATTGCAAAATTAATTATTTTGCCATGAGTCCTCTTGGGATGAATACATTATGAAGACAAAACTCTGTTCGCCACCATATGGGATGTTAGTCACTTTTGTCTGCTCCTCTATATCCTTGGAAAGAAGCCAGCATCATTGTCTCCCATACTGCGAGACCTGTGAAAGCATGCATTGCCAGAGCTAATGAGGGGTGCGCGATTAAAGAAGAAAAAGTCATCAACTGGTATCCCAAGAAATCGTCATCACCGAAAACAAGATGGGGAAAGAAATCTGACTAGTCAGTCTTCAGAAATTGGGCTTATGGTTCTTTATCAACTAAAACTTCTTATAGGTGCTTACTCTAGAGATATTTAAAAAGCTATCATGATTTTTTGATTTAGATTAGAAGAAAAGACAAATCCTCATTAATTGAGGATCTCTGTATTTTACATTTTGTTAGGTCCAGTATCTAATTTTATTTAATCCTTACAATAACTGCAGTAGCTAAGAGCATAAGCTTAAGGACCAAATTTGCGTTTGAATCCCAGCCCTGACTCTCACTAGCTGTATAACCTCTGGTGAGTTACTTCACTCTCTATGTCTTGATTTCATCATTTGTAAAATGGAGGTTATCATACCTAGCCTGCAGCTCTGTGATCAGTAATAAATAAAATAATATTTGTTAAGCATTTATTACAGCACTCGGCATGCAGTAAACATTCAAATTCAATAATTCTTTCAATCTGCATGTATATATTAAACACCTATTTGTGCCAGGTACTGCTCTAGTCTTTAGGGATGCAACAGTAAATGAAACACAGCCTCTGCCCTATGGATTTTGACATTTAGAAATATGATTCTAAATTGATCTTTAACAAGCCAGTGAGTTATGAGTTATATCTTACTGGCCTCAGTTTACAAATTAGGAAACTGAGGCACAGAAATTCATTTCTCCAAATCACCTCGATGTCAAGAACCCTGATCTGCATTGATCCGTAGCCTACTTTCCATGATACCCAGTATTCCGAGATGGACAGGATGACAGAGTTGTCTTAATGACTGCATGTGCATAACTTAATTATGCATGTGCATGAGTGATTGCTCACACACACAGCCTCATTTATTCTATCTCTGTGTTGTGTGGGTGGCCTGGTGCAGCAGAAAAGCTCAGGATTTATAGTCAGAGAATCTAGATCTCTAAATCTTGACTCTGCCACTTGTTACCTGTTAGTAACTTGATTTCTTGAACCTGTCTGTTCATCTACAGCACGGGGATAACAGTACACTCACAGAGCTGTTTTGGGACTCAAAAGAGGCACAAATGTTTCAAGACTTTGTAAACCCTAACACATTATGGAAAGAAACATAACAACTATTTCAGAGGTAGACTATTTTCTCTCATTATATTTTAGCCTCCAGTTCTTTTTTTAAAAATATAGATTCAGGGAGTACAGATGTAGTTTTGTTATATAAATATATTGTGTAGTGGTGAAATATAGGCTTTTAGTGTATCCATCACTCGAGTAGTGTACATTGTACCCAATAGGTAATTTTTCATCCTTCACCGTCCTCCCACTCTAAAAACAAACAAATGAGACTCAAACTAAAAATCTTCTGCACAGCAAAAGAATAATAATAATCAACAGAGTAAATAGATAACCTACAGAATGGGAGAAAATGTTTACAAACTATGCATCTGACAAAGGACTAATATCCAGAATCTATAAGGAACTCAAACTCAACAAGGAAAAAAAAAATAACCCCTTAAAAAGTGGGCAGATGACATGAACAGAGAATTTTCAAAAGAAGACAAATGACCAAACATGAAAAAATGTTAAACATCACTAATCGTCAGAGAAATGCAAATTAAAACCAAAAGATACCATCTTACTCTAGTTGGAACAGCCATTATTAAAACATTGTCAAATGTTTTTGACAAAATATTGTCAAAAAACAATAGATGTTGGCAAAGATGTGGAGAGAAGAGAATGTTTATGCACTGTTGGTGGGAATATAAATTAGTACAACCTCTATGGAAAACGGTATGGAGGTTTCTCAAAGAACTAAAAATGGATCTACCATTTGATCCAGCAATCCCACTATTGGGTATTTACCCAAAGAAAAAGAAATCATTATATCAAAAAGGTACCTGCACTCATATGTTTATTACAGCACTATTCACAATAGCCACAATAGCAAAGATATAGAATCTACCTATGTGTACATCAACTGATGACTGAATAAAGAAAATGTGATAGCTATACCATGGAATACTACTCAGCCATAAAAAATAATGAAATAATTAATGCCTTTGCAGCAACTTGGATGAAACTGGAGGTCATTATCCTACATGAAGTAACTCAAGAGTAGAAAATCAAATAACACACATTCTCCCTTCTAAGTGAGAGCTAAACAATGGGATGCATGGTCATAGAGAGTGGAATAATAATAGGAATCTCCAATTCCTCCAGTTCTTATCTAGAGGTAACATATACTAAGAGCCATACAACTGCTTTTTAGAACATATTATTGAGCTAGTCACTCTGGGCTTCCAGGAATTGTATGCAGGCTATGCCTTACACCAGGATACCCCACCAAAGCAGCAAACAATAGCTAAAATATAGCCCACTCTCTGCTCACCAAGCTGTGCATCACAACACAGGATCACCTCTACTTGAGGGAACTGGCACTTTTCTCTAATTTTCCCAAAGGTAGAGTGTGGCCTAGCAGTGTCCTTAATTATACTTTATGTTGTCCTTCTTTAATCTTCCCTTTTTCCATCAATTTCTACCCAACTATGTGTTTCTTGTCCACTGAACTTTCATTCCTTCTGACTTGTGATCCTCTTACATCTCCCTGACTTCCTTTCCCACATGGCAGTGCTTCAAACCAACATGGTTCCTCTCCCAGCCGGTGGCTTCTCTTCTTGCCTATATGTATAAATATTTCCCAAGCCCAATGTGAAGAGCATCTTTCTATCCAGATCTGCCCCTCAATCTGCCAGAGAATGTCACCTCTCTGACTGTCCTTATGACCTAAAGGACAGGCTCAGTGAGAAGAGCAGCTTGACTGTAAGTCAGAGCCAGATGCTGCCACTAAGAAGCCAGGTAACCAGATTCAAGTCCTCATCATACAATTATGACTTATAACAACACAACATACTTTCACACATAAAAGTACAGAAAGTTCTCATAAAGTTCTTAAAAGCAAACATAACAGAATAAATGCAATTCATGAAAAAACATACTAACCTTGTTAGTCAAAAATGGAATGGGGAGGAAGGGATTTATGAGTAAAAGGTTTAGTCATATCTAGGTAAGGAAAGGTAAAGAAATTGGAAAATTCACTAGGCAGCTTAAAGTCAGAGGAAAAAACGATTGTCATACAAACCATGTGTTGAATGTCATCAAATAGGACCAGAAGAGGAGAAACCATAAATCTTTTTTGTTCCTAAATTTAAACATACCCAGTGAAACAGATCTTTGATTTAATGAACATACATGCACTTACCCTCCCAACTTTAATGCTGACAGTATAAGCTGTTCTATGAATGTTGTGTTTCTTTAGTGCACTCTACAGCAATTTGCAACATGCAAGCAGTATCTCAGCGTTTAGAGGGAAGGGAGCTGGTGATAAATGGTAAAAGAGAAGATGATGAGATAATTACTCCCCATTAATTCTATTCACCTTCCACTAAGGGGCTGTGAAGGGAAATGGGGGGAAGGAGAAGAGGAGGAGGAGGTGAGGGTGAGAAAAGAACTCTGAAGTAATTTACACCTACTCAGAGATAAGGAGAGAAATTACAGCTGATGAAACAAAAAAACTTACCATAGAAACTTGCCTAAATCTCTGTAACCTAAATCACAGCACATACTATCTGCTTTTGCATTTTGTCTGCAGAGTTTCTGACCTGCCTCCTTTTCCCAGCACAGCCATCTAAAATAAACCACGGGTTGTGTTAACGTATAGGATTTACCTGACCACCCTGCTGCTCCTTTACTCAGTGAGGACCTGTTGGGGGCAGACAGGGGCAGGAGGGGAAAACAAAAATGTGAAGGTAAAAATAGCTACACAAGAATGTATTGGCAAACAGGGATCTCCAAAGGATGTAAGTCTCCGGCTTTTATCAAGAAAGGACCCCCACTGCAATGGGACCAGCAAGCTTTAAGCCAGAGGTGACTCTGAGTAGGAGGAAAACATCTTTCTGCTGTAATGACCTACATGATTCAGGACACACAACCCATCAGAATGTAAACTCTAGATCAGCAGATTTTAGGGAGTTACAAGGAGAGCAATCCTGGAAGCTCCATTTAAGTAGGAGATGATAACGTTTCATTGATCTTGAGGTAGTTGGTAAAGTGAGAGAGGAAAAAAAAAAACGCTCTGTAGGAAAAAACAAAACAAAACTGAGTCATTTAGCCTGGCAGGGATAGATATAAGGACACCCTTAAGAGAGGAGTTTGCAATCATAGTAAATAAATGCAAGCAACGTGATAACAATGGAAAATACTTTGCCCTCGGAATCAGAACTTGGTCCTAAGCCAGCACTCCAATAATCAAATTGCCTGTTTAGGGATGGGTGTTCCCAAATGGGGATTGATGAGGTGTTTGAGTGGCCTGTGAATTAACGTTTGCTTCTTTCACTTTAGGAAATATGACTAGAAAAAAAGGATGCCATTTAATCTACAAAATTAGAAAAATGACCGTGGGAGTAGCATCAAGGGAATTTGCCCAGTCTAGGTTCTTTGTAATCTAACTCCACATGGTGATGCTGTTGCAAGTTCATTAGCCAGGGAGTTAGGGCTAATAAGGTGGGTCTGACACCAGCTCTGACTCCTGATTCTAATTAGTAAGCGTAAGTTGATCAATTAGTTCTTTATGCCTTACTCACTTCACCTGTAAAATGGGGAAGAGTGTGAGTTGAGCCTAAGCTTGGCTTTTTAGAGGTCCTCCGCTACCCCATATACCATACCCAGACTGAATTCTCACCATTTGCTCACATTTGCCCTTTGATTAATCCTGGGGGTTGGGGGGTATCATTCATCTGCTGCTACCCTCCACAAACACCAGGTCCACATCCCACTTGCTCTTGCTGTTCTCTTGAACTAGAATTTGAATCTATCCCTACCATCTTCCACATTCTTAGTCATTTACCATACTCTCCACAGGACAGTTTTAGCTGCTTTGATCAATTGAAATCAATTTTTCAATTTTTCCTGTTCTTATAGACCATAACCTATCACTTAGCACTTGGACTATATTATCTGACACTGTCTTCAAATTACTTTCTATGACTTAGGCTTGTGTCTTTCACTAAATAGCAAATTCCTAAAGTCATAAACTTCCATTTTCTCTATGGTGCATATGCAGCCAGTAAAGGTTTAATACATAAAGATACAGTCAATTTGGCTTGAGGGCCAGTCAAAACTATTAAAGGGTGCCAACTTCATCTTTATACAGAAAAAAACTCCTACACATTTCCTGGAACTCCAAAGTTTAGTTAGGTTGTTGATCAGTTAATACCAGTTTGATGGTTGTTTACAATCTGTGATTTCCTTGACTATCCTTGAATATGAGTAATTCAAATATCTGAATGCTTTCAACGTGCCAGTTCTATGTTCTAAGTGCCTTATGTGTATTATCTCACTTAATTCTCACAGCTACCCAATACATGGTACTATTGATCCAATTTTTTGGATGAAAAAATGAGGCGCAGCAAGGTTAAGCAGCTTGCTGAAACTCACAAAGGAGTAAAGGATGAGCTGGGAATTGCACTCAGGTTGTCTAAATTCAGACCCTGGGTTTGTAACTGTCATACCACACTACTATATGGCTTAAGTGAGTTTTTAGTTCGCTCTAGTTTTCTTCACGTTCCTACAGGGATATACTTAATAGTAGTCATACAATAGTCATCCTTCTTCTAGAACGCAAATATTAAGCTGAAAACACTGAACACAGTCATATTTACTCATTACTGGGTGCTCGCTCACTCTGTGCCAGGCACTACACTAAACATCTATATATGTCATATCATCACGTATAGTATTAATAGATACTCCTTTTTAATAAAGTGGTTGGAGTTTAAGTTAAATAATTTATCCAATAATAAAAGGTTTTAGAAGGTAAAGCTAGGTTTCAAATTTAGTTCCATCTGACATTGGAGACTGAAATTAACCTGCTTACTTTCCTGCTTTCTCATATTACT
>NW_012136969.1:3638503-3647491 GCF_000956105.1 Propithecus coquereli | reverse complement strand
GAGAAATGCAAATTAAAACCAAAAGATACCATCTTACTCTAGTTGGAACAGCCATTATTAAAACATTGTCAAATGTTTTTGACAAAATATTGTCAAAAAACAATAGATGTTGGCAAAGATGTGGAGAGAAGAGAATGTTTATGCACTGTTGGTGGGAATATAAATTAGTACAACCTCTATGGAAAACGGTATGGAGGTTTCTCAAAGAACTAAAAATGGATCTACCATTTGATCCAGCAATCCCACTATTGGGTATTTACCCAAAGAAAAAGAAATCATTATATCAAAAAGGTACCTGCACTCATATGTTTATTACAGCACTATTCACAATAGCCACAATAGCAAAGATATAGAATCTACCTATGTGTACATCAACTGATGACTGAATAAAGAAAATGTGATAGCTATACCATGGAATACTACTCAGCCATAAAAAATAATGAAATAATTAATGCCTTTGCAGCAACTTGGATGAAACTGGAGGTCATTATCCTACATGAAGTAACTCAAGAGTAGAAAATCAAATAACACACATTCTCCCTTCTAAGTGAGAGCTAAACAATGGGATGCATGGTCATAGAGAGTGGAATAATAATAGGAATCTCCAATTCCTCCAGTTCTTATCTAGAGGTAACATATACTAAGAGCCATACAACTGCTTTTTAGAACATATTATTGAGCTAGTCACTCTGGGCTTCCAGGAATTGTATGCAGGCTATGCCTTACACCAGGATACCCCACCAAAGCAGCAAACAATAGCTAAAATATAGCCCACTCTCTGCTCACCAAGCTGTGCATCACAACACAGGATCACCTCTACTTGAGGGAACTGGCACTTTTCTCTAATTTTCCCAAAGGTAGAGTGTGGCCTAGCAGTGTCCTTAATTATACTTTATGTTGTCCTTCTTTAATCTTCCCTTTTTCCATCAATTTCTACCCAACTATGTGTTTCTTGTCCACTGAACTTTCATTCCTTCTGACTTGTGATCCTCTTACATCTCCCTGACTTCCTTTCCCACATGGCAGTGCTTCAAACCAACATGGTTCCTCTCCCAGCCGGTGGCTTCTCTTCTTGCCTATATGTATAAATATTTCCCAAGCCCAATGTGAAGAGCATCTTTCTATCCAGATCTGCCCCTCAATCTGCCAGAGAATGTCACCTCTCTGACTGTCCTTATGACCTAAAGGACAGGCTCAGTGAGAAGAGCAGCTTGACTGTAAGTCAGAGCCAGATGCTGCCACTAAGAAGCCAGGTAACCAGATTCAAGTCCTCATCATACAATTATGACTTATAACAACACAACATACTTTCACACATAAAAGTACAGAAAGTTCTCATAAAGTTCTTAAAAGCAAACATAACAGAATAAATGCAATTCATGAAAAAACATACTAACCTTGTTAGTCAAAAATGGAATGGGGAGGAAGGGATTTATGAGTAAAAGGTTTAGTCATATCTAGGTAAGGAAAGGTAAAGAAATTGGAAAATTCACTAGGCAGCTTAAAGTCAGAGGAAAAAACGATTGTCATACAAACCATGTGTTGAATGTCATCAAATAGGACCAGAAGAGGAGAAACCATAAATCTTTTTTGTTCCTAAATTTAAACATACCCAGTGAAACAGATCTTTGATTTAATGAACATACATGCACTTACCCTCCCAACTTTAATGCTGACAGTATAAGCTGTTCTATGAATGTTGTGTTTCTTTAGTGCACTCTACAGCAATTTGCAACATGCAAGCAGTATCTCAGCGTTTAGAGGGAAGGGAGCTGGTGATAAATGGTAAAAGAGAAGATGATGAGATAATTACTCCCCATTAATTCTATTCACCTTCCACTAAGGGGCTGTGAAGGGAAATGGGGGGAAGGAGAAGAGGAGGAGGAGGTGAGGGTGAGAAAAGAACTCTGAAGTAATTTACACCTACTCAGAGATAAGGAGAGAAATTACAGCTGATGAAACAAAAAAACTTACCATAGAAACTTGCCTAAATCTCTGTAACCTAAATCACAGCACATACTATCTGCTTTTGCATTTTGTCTGCAGAGTTTCTGACCTGCCTCCTTTTCCCAGCACAGCCATCTAAAATAAACCACGGGTTGTGTTAACGTATAGGATTTACCTGACCACCCTGCTGCTCCTTTACTCAGTGAGGACCTGTTGGGGGCAGACAGGGGCAGGAGGGGAAAACAAAAATGTGAAGGTAAAAATAGCTACACAAGAATGTATTGGCAAACAGGGATCTCCAAAGGATGTAAGTCTCCGGCTTTTATCAAGAAAGGACCCCCACTGCAATGGGACCAGCAAGCTTTAAGCCAGAGGTGACTCTGAGTAGGAGGAAAACATCTTTCTGCTGTAATGACCTACATGATTCAGGACACACAACCCATCAGAATGTAAACTCTAGATCAGCAGATTTTAGGGAGTTACAAGGAGAGCAATCCTGGAAGCTCCATTTAAGTAGGAGATGATAACGTTTCATTGATCTTGAGGTAGTTGGTAAAGTGAGAGAGGAAAAAAAAAAACGCTCTGTAGGAAAAAACAAAACAAAACTGAGTCATTTAGCCTGGCAGGGATAGATATAAGGACACCCTTAAGAGAGGAGTTTGCAATCATAGTAAATAAATGCAAGCAACGTGATAACAATGGAAAATACTTTGCCCTCGGAATCAGAACTTGGTCCTAAGCCAGCACTCCAATAATCAAATTGCCTGTTTAGGGATGGGTGTTCCCAAATGGGGATTGATGAGGTGTTTGAGTGGCCTGTGAATTAACGTTTGCTTCTTTCACTTTAGGAAATATGACTAGAAAAAAAGGATGCCATTTAATCTACAAAATTAGAAAAATGACCGTGGGAGTAGCATCAAGGGAATTTGCCCAGTCTAGGTTCTTTGTAATCTAACTCCACATGGTGATGCTGTTGCAAGTTCATTAGCCAGGGAGTTAGGGCTAATAAGGTGGGTCTGACACCAGCTCTGACTCCTGATTCTAATTAGTAAGCGTAAGTTGATCAATTAGTTCTTTATGCCTTACTCACTTCACCTGTAAAATGGGGAAGAGTGTGAGTTGAGCCTAAGCTTGGCTTTTTAGAGGTCCTCCGCTACCCCATATACCATACCCAGACTGAATTCTCACCATTTGCTCACATTTGCCCTTTGATTAATCCTGGGGGTTGGGGGGTATCATTCATCTGCTGCTACCCTCCACAAACACCAGGTCCACATCCCACTTGCTCTTGCTGTTCTCTTGAACTAGAATTTGAATCTATCCCTACCATCTTCCACATTCTTAGTCATTTACCATACTCTCCACAGGACAGTTTTAGCTGCTTTGATCAATTGAAATCAATTTTTCAATTTTTCCTGTTCTTATAGACCATAACCTATCACTTAGCACTTGGACTATATTATCTGACACTGTCTTCAAATTACTTTCTATGACTTAGGCTTGTGTCTTTCACTAAATAGCAAATTCCTAAAGTCATAAACTTCCATTTTCTCTATGGTGCATATGCAGCCAGTAAAGGTTTAATACATAAAGATACAGTCAATTTGGCTTGAGGGCCAGTCAAAACTATTAAAGGGTGCCAACTTCATCTTTATACAGAAAAAAACTCCTACACATTTCCTGGAACTCCAAAGTTTAGTTAGGTTGTTGATCAGTTAATACCAGTTTGATGGTTGTTTACAATCTGTGATTTCCTTGACTATCCTTGAATATGAGTAATTCAAATATCTGAATGCTTTCAACGTGCCAGTTCTATGTTCTAAGTGCCTTATGTGTATTATCTCACTTAATTCTCACAGCTACCCAATACATGGTACTATTGATCCAATTTTTTGGATGAAAAAATGAGGCGCAGCAAGGTTAAGCAGCTTGCTGAAACTCACAAAGGAGTAAAGGATGAGCTGGGAATTGCACTCAGGTTGTCTAAATTCAGACCCTGGGTTTGTAACTGTCATACCACACTACTATATGGCTTAAGTGAGTTTTTAGTTCGCTCTAGTTTTCTTCACGTTCCTACAGGGATATACTTAATAGTAGTCATACAATAGTCATCCTTCTTCTAGAACGCAAATATTAAGCTGAAAACACTGAACACAGTCATATTTACTCATTACTGGGTGCTCGCTCACTCTGTGCCAGGCACTACACTAAACATCTATATATGTCATATCATCACGTATAGTATTAATAGATACTCCTTTTTAATAAAGTGGTTGGAGTTTAAGTTAAATAATTTATCCAATAATAAAAGGTATTAGAAGGTAAAGCTAGGTTTCAAATTTAGTTCCATCTGACATTGGAGACTGAAATTAACCTGCTTACTTTCCTGCTTTCTCATATTACTATAAATGATAGTGCTTAGATTATTTAATTACAGAAAATTTTCTTTTATAATGGACACAAAAATCAGGAGGGAAATAATTAAGTCTACGTCTTCCCAGCAGTTGAAAACTACACCTATTAAAAGGAAAATGATATTAGAGTATAAGATAGATTTCAAAAGCATGTGTTATATAAGGAGACAGATACCACATGTGGTAAAGGGAGGTCAGGAGTGGATCAAAGTGGGTATTGATGGGGAAAATTCTATATATAGGAAAGAAAAAAATTTTATTCCTAAGACGGTTACTGAAGCTTATCTTTCTATAACAGTTTCCTACTTGGAGCCTGATTCCCAAGGGATTTCTATTGCAGCTAAACACTAATTCAGCTGAAAAGCTTTGTAGCATGATTGAATCCATCTGGTGGCCAAACTTAGATGTGCGAGAACACAAACTGTAATCCTTGTTTAAAATCATTCAAGTCATAGGAAAGTTCCAGAGACTGAGGAAGAAAGAAGGGATGAAAAACCCACCCAAGTACTAGAATTCCCCAGTGCATTTTTTTTCCTTAAGCCTAAGGCATGAAACTCTAAGAATTCTAGACGAAAATGTTGGAAAAACTCTCATAGACATTGGCCTAGGCAAAAAATTTATGAAGAAAACCCCAAAAGCAATCACAGCAACAACAAAAATAAATAAATGGGATCTGATCAAATTAAAAAGCTTCTGCACAGCCAAGGAAACAATCATTAGAGAACAGACAGCCTACAGAATGGGAGAAAATAGTTGCATGCTGTACATCCAATAAAGGGCTACTAACTAGAATCTATAAAGAACTCAAGCAAATCAGCAAGAAAAACATCAAAAAAACCCTTGAAAAGTGGGCAAAGACATACACAGAAACTTCTCAAAAGACGACAGACTAATGGACAACAAACATACGAAAAAATGTTCAACACCTCTAATCATCAAGGAAATACAGATCAAAATCACAATGAGATATCGCTTAACTCCAGTGAGAATGGCTTTTATCAAAAAGTCCCTAAACAACAAATGTTGGCGTTGATGCAGAGACATAGGATCACTCATACACTGTTGGTGGGACTACAAACTAGTACAGCCTCTATGGAAAGTAGTATGGAGATACCTCAAAGAGCTAAAAGTAGAACTACCATTTGATCTAGTGATCCCACTACTGGGTATTTACTCAAAGGAAAAAAAGACATTCTGTAAAAAAGACACCTGCTCTCAAATGTTTATAGCAGCACAATTCACAATTGCAAAGATGTGGAAACAACCCAAGTGTCCATCAATATATGAGTAATTAATAAAATGTGGTATATGTATACCATGGAGTACTACTTAACCATAAAAAATAGTGAACTAACATCTCTTGTATTACCCTGGATGGAACTGGAGACCATTCTTCTGAGTGAAGTATTACAAGAATGGAAAAACAAACACCACATGTACTCACCTTTAAATTGGAACTATCCATCAACACTTATCTGCACACATGGAAATAACATGCATTGGAAATCAAGCAAGTGGGAATAGGGAGAAGGGGATGGGTAAATTCACACCGAACAGGTATAATGGACACTAACTGGGTGATGGGCACACTTATAACTTTGACTCAAACTGTACAAAAGCAATTTATGTAACCAAAAGGTTTGTACTCCTATAATATTCTGAAATTTAAAAAAAAATTCTAAAAAAGTTTTAGATTCACAGCAAAATTGGGAGGAAAATACAGACATTTCCCATGTACCTCCTGCCCACACACATGCATAGCCTTCCGCATTATCGACATCCCCCACCAGAGTGCTGCATTTGTATAATTGATGAAACTATATTGACACATCATAAATAAGCACCCAGAGTCCATAGTTTATATTAGGGTTCGCTCTTGGCATTGTACATCCTATGGATTTGGATATAGAGATAATGACATATATCATTATAGTATGATAGAGTATTGTCACTGCCCTAAAAATCCTCTATGCTCTACCTATTCATTTCTTCCCCCATCTTCAACATCTGATAACCACTGATATTTTTACTGTCTCCATAGTTTTGCCTTTTCCAGGATGTCATATAGCTGGAATCATACAGTATGAAATCTTTTCAGATTGGCTTATTTTACTTGTTAATATGCATTTTCACTTTCTCTGTCAATAATATGTCATTTCATGGCTTGATAACTCATTTCTTTTTAGCACTGAATAAATATTCCATTGTCTGGATATACTAAGGTTTATTTATCTATTCACCTACTGAAAGATATCTTGGTTGTTTCCAAGTTTTGGATATTATGAATAAAGCTGCTATAAACATACATGTGCAGGGTTTTTTGTGAACATTAATTTACAACTCATTTGGGTAAATACCAAGAAGTTGTGATTGCTGGGTCGTATGATAGGAATATGTTTAGTGTTGTCAGAAACTGCCTAAGTGTCTTCCACAGTGGCTGCACCATTTTGCATTCCCACCAGCAATGAATGAGAGTTCCTGTTGCTCCACATCTCCACCGGCATTTAGTGTAGTCGGTGCTCCAGACCTTGGCTATTCTAATAGTTGTGAAGCCCCAATGCTTTCTTTAGGGACTTGCACCCTGCTCACTTCTAGGAATGTAGTAGTGTTAATTGATCTTAAACTCTTCATATGCCTTTCACGAATTCCCTGGGTACAACCCCCTCAGTTTCCAAACTTTGTTTTAAAAAACCACTGCAATGTCATTAGCTGCTACTGGCCAAAGAGTCTAGGAGAAATGTAGTTATGGAAAGTTAAGATACCACCAATATACCAAAGCTTCTTTATGTGAAACCTCTTTTAACAAAAATTCAAAAAACCATAACACAGATTTAGCACTTACTATAAGCCAGGTACTGTTCTGAGCACGTTGTTTTAACTAATGTCATTCTGTCAATAACGCTCTGAGGCAGATACTATAATTATCACCATTCAGCAGATGGGAAAACCAAGACAAAATGAAGTTAAGTAATTTGTATGAGATCACACAGCTAATAAGTGACAAAACTAAAAAATTGAATGTAAGTAATCTGAGTACAGAGTCTACGGTTTTAATCCCTTTGCTAATAATTCCTTTCAAAGCAAAGTTCTTCATTGCCTGTTTCTCTAGGACTTACTTCCCCATTTGAAAAAACGAGGTTAAAATCTGTACCATTCTCAGACTCTGTGAGTTAGCTAAGATAAAGAAGGTGAGTGTTAGCAAACCTTTCGTATCCGTGAACATATCCGAAGAAAAGCCTTGATGAGCTGGTCAAGTGTCCTCCCTCCTCGGGGAAAGTTCTCCACATTCTTGCTCCATCTGGCCCACTTTCTACCTCCACTTCCCCAGCAAAACTTCTGAATCCCAGAAGTCCTCTTCAGATGGCCCCTTTAAACCTGATGACCCCACAACAGACACAGCTGGGGCCAAGGAATTTGGAATTGCCTTAGTAATCAGAGGCTTGGGTTTTGGCACCTGGCTCCAATACTTTTATTTATTTATTTATTTTTTGAGACAGAGTCTTGCTTTGTTGCCCGGGCTAGAGTGAGTGCCGTGGCGTCAGCCTAGCTCACAGCAACCTCAAACTCCTGGGCTCAAGTGATCCTCCTGCCTCAGCCACCCGAGTATCTGGGACTACAGGCATGAGCCACCATGTCTGGCTAATTTTTTATGTATATATATATTTTTAGTTGTCCAGATAATTTCTTTCTATTTTTTTAGTAGAGACGGGGTCTCACTCTTGCTCAGGTTGGTCTCGAACTCCTGAGCTCACACTATCCACCCGCCTAGGCCTCCCAGGGTGCTAGGATTACAGGCGTGAGCCACCGTGCCCAGACCTCCACTACTTTTAAACAAAAATACTGCTTTAGTCACTCTCCTGCCCTTAGAAGATTTCAAATGTGCAAGGATTCTCTCCTTAAAAGAAATACTAATGAGAGGATTCAAGAGATCAAGCAATCTCACTTCTCCCCACGAACACACATGATTATTCTAGAATGAGTTTACCAGAGCATTACAACAGGTAATTTTAAAAAATACCATTAAGGTCAAGTTAAATCACATGTCCATCATTATTAATTATGCAATTGGCCTCGTCCAGAAGAGGGGGAGTAGGGGCCATTAAGCACATATTTATCTTTAAAACTATTTCTAATATTAATGTTATTTATTCTCATAACACATTTGTGATGTGTGCACTGTTATCCACATTTTACATATAAATAAACTCAGGTTCATAAAAGTTTAATAAAAAAAAAAAGAAGCTTAATAACCTGTCCAGGACTTCATCTATAAATAGTAAGTGGTGAGCTCACATTTAAAGTCAGACCTGTCAAAACCATAACCCATACTTTTTCAACTACTTTTTGACTGTTCAGTTTATTAATTTTCACTTTGCCCCTGATTAACATTGTGTGGAGTATCCTATTCTCCACTTACAACATCTGAACACACTTACACATATGCTGCCAACTCAGCTTACCACACATAATGATGAAGAAAGCAATGAATAGGCGCCCAGAAGTGATTTCATATTATTTATATTTTCAGGCATATTCTGCTTTTTCTTTGTTAGTTGTTTTATTCTTAGTAATTGGTTGGGAATCAGCAGAATTAAAATCAAGCCGAGAAAGTTCTCAGTAAATGTGT
>NW_012136969.1:3620980-3635081 GCF_000956105.1 Propithecus coquereli | reverse complement strand
TTGTCTAGCTTTTGCAATCAGTATAATTATTTTGAGATTCATCCATGTTGTTGTATGTATTGTTTGTTCCTTTTAATTGTCATTGTTGAGTAGTATTCTGCTGAATAAATATACCACAATTTGTTTATCTATTCACCTATAGATGGATAGATATTTTGGTAGTTTCCAGTTCAGGGATGTTACAAATAGAGCTATTATGAACATTCATGTACAAGTCTTTGTGTGGGCATATGCTTTCATTTCTCTTGAATAAATACCTAGGAATGGAATGGCTGAGTCATATGGTAGGTGTAACTTTTTAAAAAATTACACCTAACTTTTTTAAAAAATTAAAACTTCCCAACTGTTTTTTAAAGTGGCTGTACCATTTCACATTCTCACTAACAGTGAATGAGAGTTCCAATTGCTCCATATCTTTGCCAACATTTGACACGGTCAGTCCTAAATTTTCAACAAGGATTTCTTGGGCCCCTAGGGTATGTTCTTTGCTGGGCAAGAGGGCATGGGACACTAAAGAATTAGAGGACAGAAAACTCTACCCTGTGGCATTTGAAATCTACCTGGGGAGAAAATGAAATAGTTAGAGCACCTTTAGTACAGATGTAGATCTATATCTATATGTTACATATATGATAAGAAGGATTAATATGATATAATATCTACATATGATAGGCTAGGCATTATTAAATATAGTTGGTCAAGTTTAGTGTCTGGGAACAGATAAGGTTTGTACCAAGCTTAAGAGAACAAGATTTGTATTGTTAGAGAAAGGAAAAAGATGATGTTTCATAATCCTCTATTGATTAGGTTAATGTGGGTCAGTTTTTTAACAAATCTATTCCTCATAACAGAGGGTTATGTTGTGAATGACCCTCATCAAACTATAAAACAAAGTACTATGAAATCATCTCCTTCCAAAGGTTTCACCAGAGAAGTTTTCAACCCTGCAGATTACAGGGACTTAGGCAAAGAAATGGATAATACCTACTTACATACTTGGAGAGAGATCATAGATTAACTTGGGCATATCAATAGAACAAATGCCATCCTCTTGTCATGTTAAACCTGCATTCTGCTGAGTTCCAAACGTGGTATCTAACTGTGCTTTGAAAGGAGTTCAGGTTTACCATGCCTTCAAAGCAGCAACTGGAAACTGAGTTTGGCACTCAATAAATTGTCTTCCATAGGTTGATTCAAAGCATACAAGGGTTTGGCAAGAGTGGATAAGATCATTATAACATCTCAAAGGAAAAATGATTTCTATTTACTTTTAAAAACAAATATTCATCTTTTTAAGGAAAGCACTTCTCTGAATTTAAACAAAAAGCCATAAGGATAGGTTGGGAAGAATAATGGTTCCAGTGAGATTTTTCTTCCTTAGAATTTCTCTACAATTGGATATTCTAGTTGGTGTTCCAGTGTAAGCCACCATGTCTAATGTGATTTAATTCTTCCTACTCTCCTTCTCTACTTCTCATCCCTCATCCTATTGAAATGATCCTCCTATTTCCTACTTGCTCTCATTCCCCTCATATACCCCACCTCTCTCTGCTCATATCCTATGAGCATCCATCCATCACTGGACACATTACATTTATGGTAACCCACATTTTCCCTTACTGGCTGGACCATACTCAGGCCATCTGATTTCAAGGCTTGGAGACCTAACTGTAAAGGTTTTCTACTTCTTGGTGTCTTGAAGGCCTTGGGGCCAATGCACAGGTTGAGCTACTGAACATTCCTAATTTGAGGGGACTTTTAGATTTATAATGCTCAATTTTAGAGCATGGAACACTATTCAGGATTTTGAAACTATAGAGATACATTGATATGGCTTATAGTGGGAATCATCTATAACAAAGTCCTTGAGAAGCTTCAGGAACACTAATTCCTTGGCATAAACCAAGCTGAATCTACCATATTGAAGCTAAATTCAGGTCTAAGAGAAAGAATGCTTTTATAAGGCCTCAAAACATTGCACTTAAGACAAAGCCATTTATATTAAATGTCACTATTTGCAATGCTGAAAACAAATGTAGAAGAACAGATCTAGCTTCTCCAGACAAAACTGAAAGACAGCAGTCTTTGAGAGTAACCAGTTACTCACTAAGTACAAGAAGAAAGACTAGATAGGTTTTAATGGAGATGGAAGTACAGTAGTATGCAAAAGGCAACAGCTCTAACTCAGAATTTACCCTCAGGCAGTTTTAGACCAGGCTGTTTTTCATGGAGATCTCAATTGTTTTGCAATAAATTTAGTTAAGTGGATCTATTGATTCTGATTAGCTACAAAAATTGTTAAACAGGATCGAACACTAAGGTGAATAGTAAATATGAGTCTACAAATAGCTTTGGGAATAGACTTCTTTGAAACAGTTTTGTTTTGTTTTAAATTAAATATCCACTTTAAAGCTTACAGGGATTTTGCTCCAACTTATTTTTTCCTAGTCTAATATGGAAAAAAATATAAATCTTGATGTAGTTACCACTTCTGGAAAACGAGAATCATCACAGAGTTCTCGTGAGATAAAAAGCTCTTAGAACCATGCCAAGCACATAGCATGTGCAATTAACTGTTTGCTGGTAATATTATTAAAACCAACAGTTGTAGACAATGTCAATGTTTGTAAAAACAAAGGAAAGATGAATGGGTTTTAAAATGCCTGGAAAGGGTATATATCTTTATGATGTATGACAGTGCTCCCGTGGTGAGATTAGCCTTCAGTGACAGATCAGGGAAGACTGCCAGATAAGATTCCTTGTTATGGCTCAGATGCTACTTCTGAAAAATCCCTCTATGCACATTCAAAGAAAATTGCAAGAGTCAACCCGAAAAACAAATGAATACAAAGCAAGTTTCAATGTCTGTTTTCATATAGAGGAAATAAATACCAAGAGGCTGCCTGGATGTGTTCCAGCTTTCCAGACAGCACTGGGAAATGCTACCTCCCTGTTCCTTGGGGTGACTTCGACCTTTTAGTTCTTCAAACGACAAATTAATGGAATCACTTAACTATATTATCACGGCCACATCTGTAATCAGTGCTCAAATGGCTTGTCTAGTGCATATCTTTTTGTAAATTTTTTTAAAATTTCAAAATATTAAGTGGGTACAAATGTTTTAGGTTATGTGGATCACTTTTAGAAATGCTTGAGTCCCAGCTATAGGTAGTATATGTATACCAGAGTACCAGTGCGTACCTTATATCTAAAGAAGAGGAGATGTGTACTCAGCCAGTGTAACATCAAGGGTAAAATACGCTACCATCTGGTAGAATTCACTGTTCTTACTTGATCATTCTCACAATTCTCACAGCACGACTGGTTGTAAAATCCTTGCAACTCTTATAAATCTGAGATGGTAAATTATTTTTCACCTTCGTTGAGCACCACATCTACTTGTTTGCTGACAGGGAGTGTGAGGACTAACTGCTCCCATGCTCTGAGGTGAATGTAGAATGAAGCTGAGCCAGGTTTACCCTGCAGTCATTGCCAAAACATTGCAAACCGCTGTTGATCATGAATTGCTATTGCAAATATTGTTACTTGTGTCTAAAATACATAGTAAGACTCAGAAGAACAGAGCTTTAATTTCTTTATGAAAAGTGGCCTGGTGTGCTGAAAAGACAGACCTTCAGACAGATCTGGCCACAAATTTGGGTTTTGTTATGACATGAACTTGGACAAGTGACTTAAACCCTCTGAGTCTCAGTTTCTTTATCTGTGGAATGAAAAGAACAAATCTTGCCTAGCTGGGTTGTTGTGAGCATTAAAGGATATAAAGTGCTTGGCACAGTACCTGGTACATAGGAGCTCAATGAATGCTAATCTATTCCTTGTCCAGCAAAAAGAAGTTAGAAACTGTTTTTAAAATGCATTAAACTGTTCTGCTGGCTAAAGTTCCAGGTATCAATAGGAACTTCTTAGAAACTCATTCTAGAGGGCTATAATCATTATGTGTCCTGAATGCTATAGAAAACTTTAAAAACAAAGAATTTGTTCTGACCATGAGAGAGAACCAGTGGTCACGAGTGGCCTTCACCTCTACCTAAGCCCCCAGTGACTGTAGTTCACCCCCTTGTGAATCAGCCCTATTTATCTTTAACTTAGAAAATGCTTCTTTAAATGGAGCCCTTGTTTCCTCGTAATAGCTATTCACTGATGGATTCTAATTCTGTCCTCTAAAGCTGCCAAGAATAATATCAATATGCCCAATGAAAAGGATGTGATTGTAGTGAGAAGATGGAAAAGCCACTAAATTCTGAATATAAAACAATAGAAAGGGCCTTATAGGGTCATATTCTCTCCCAAGGTAAAGAGATTCTTAAGCCAAGTAGAATGAGTGGCTGAGCTAATTGGTCCTCAAAGCCTTCCTTTGGTGATGACCCCACACTTAGCCCTATTGAAGGAGGGAGAATATGATGGTGACCATCTCCTTGGTTTAGCCAAATAAAGGGAAAGGTCCTAGGATACAAGACGGAGATGGCACTTATTATATAAGAGGCACTCACCCGTCCATTCATTCAACTGCACCTGTTGCTAACCAACTATGGAAAGAAGGGCAAGGATAAGTCATTTAGAAAGACACCTTACCAGGAAATGAGGCTGCAGCAATAAGGATATTCATGATGCTTCCTTGAGAAATAATACACACAGATGATAAAAGCATAAAGACATTGATAAGATATAATTGGCCAATGAACTTGGAAAAAAAGTAAGTGTAGATATCTGAATGTTATCTCTCTTTTAAATAAGTCACAAAGCCTAATGTAAGCAATATCAGCAATTCTAACTATCAAGACCCGCAATAGGAACTCACGACCATTGATTCCATTGGCTGTTAGAGCTAGCTAGAGTGAAGGCACCAATGGGGGTAAAAAAAAAAAATGGAAAATAAATTGTGAGGGATTCCTATTCTCTTTCCCACATGTGGCAGATGATCATTTTTATTGCTGTACGTGGAAAGATATCTTTTCTCCTGGGAAACCATTGTAAGAGGAGGCTGGAACATCATTTTAGGCCTGAAGATATGTGGCTTAAATTAACCACCAGAAAGAACCCAGAGACCTCTTTTAGCCAGTAAGCAAAAACTCGATAAAAGTAGGAAGAAACATCTCCTAACTGCTGCTAGTCATGGCGGTCAACAGAAGTTAGATGGCCACCAGCGAGGCTGCTAAGTAGCCAATGGAAACCCTCGATTTCCCCTAAGTATGGTACTAGCCCCCACAGCCAACTACAGAACAACAGATGAGACAGAAATGGGTGGCTTGGGATGGGGAGGGCATTATTCCAGAGCCCAGAGCCATGGCATTCTCCAAGCTAGATAAAGGGCCTAACGACCAATTGAGCTTCTCTTTGAGGTGCTCCAGAAGGTATCTCATCCAGTTCACCAAGGTCTCTGATGGTCGGCAGAAAGTAAAAGGATTGTGTTATGGTGCTAGGCGGGTCCTTTCTCCACATGCTCAGACGAAGTTCCTAGTTTCCCATTGGCATTCCCTAATCTATTTCAGAGTTTTCAAGGTGTCAGCTCCTCAATTTCTCCACAGCCTAATCTTTCTCCCAAGGGGCTGTTGGCTCTTCTTGGTTGCCTGTGGACATTTCACTGTCAATCCTACACTGTGACATACAGAGACATCTCCTGGCAGTTCCATGGCCTCCAGAGGGAAGCTGGACCATGCTCTATAGCCCTCTGCTGCCCTCCGCTGGCCACATCTGATGTCCAGGGTTTGCTCTTCAGCTCCTGGCAGTGCAGTGTGAGGTGCTTTACTCCCAGGAGACAAGGTGGGCTGCCATGTCATCAAAGCAGCTTACCGCCCTGGAACACAAGGATACCATAACACAGAGCAAAGCACCACTCTGAAGGCCCCATTGCAAAACTGTCCTTCAAAGAAGAGGCACCAGACTTCCTTTACTAAACACATGTTCAAAGCTAAGTAAGGGCCAAGAACAAGGTAAGGCTGGGGAGACAGATGGAAAGGAAAGAGAAAAAGAACTCCCAGGAAGCTTCCACTGCTGCATGCCCATTCTCAGAAACCTGATTTTAGTATAGGAGAGAAGCAACTTGCTACCTGAGCCCCAAGCCCAAATCCTTCAGGAGTTTCCAGAAATAAAATTCTTATGGTTTTCATCCAAATCTGAACTTTATCTGCCATGTCCTTGTCTCTCTCTCTCTCTTTTTTTTCTTTTTTCATTTTTTAATGGCATCAAAGTCTCAAATACAGGGTCTGCCTTCAGGGAAGTTCACAACTGGAAGGAGAAAGACAGTCGTGGAAAAATAACTAAAACATAAGTCATGATGTGGCAAAAGCCAAGCTGTGCAGGAATAAGGAGGAAAAGGCAATTACTTAGGACTGTGAGGATAAGGTGAAGTGTTTGAAGGTGGTCTTTCTGAACAAAAATATGACCAACATCATCTATAATCTCAAACAGAAACCCCTTAATGTGATCTAGAGGAGGCTTCGTAGTATTTCCCCTGCCTTCCTCACCAGCTTCTCACTGCTCTGCAATGTCTGCAGGTGCAGCTGAAATGCATCTGAATCTCAAACAACACGCAGCCAGAGCCCAGAGAGAGAGAGGTCCAGGCATCCCTTGCCAGTTCTGAGACCAGTTGTAGCTATTCTGTGCTTCACTTCCTTCTCAGTTTCCCTTCATCTCTTGTTCCATTTATTCGGCTCTCTCTTTTAGATCCTTTTTTCCACAAAGGCAAATTTGGTCTCTAAGGTGTGACTCTAGATACATTCTCTCTCTCTCTCGGATAGCTAAGTGCTTTCTCTTTGGCTTCCTCAGCTCAGCCCCACGAAACCCAGATCCCCAGAACCCAGCCAGGCAACACCCATGTCGCATCTGTGAAGCAGCATCTAAGGTCCTTGAACGTTACTGCCCACAGCAGGTCAGTGCCTGGCTTTATCAGCCTCCTGCCCATCTGTGTCCTAAAATGTTAGTGTTAAATCAAAGCCACGACAGCCACACTGTATCTTGGGTAATTTCTCTGGACTAAGCCTCTTTCTTCTCCTCTGAACATTTGATTTTATCTTCTTTCACCCACTGGCTACCATCTGGATTGTTCCTGTATATATTTCCCTTGAAATTTATTGCTAGACTTACAAATTCTGTCTCTGCTGACAAGTGTCCAACAAACATCCCTTGGGCAGGGTTAACCTCAATGTCCCAGAGCCCCACTGAATTTAAGAAGAGGGAATCAGACAAAGCTATAGTGATTATGAGAATACTGGTGGGATTTAGGAACGTTTATCGAGTGCACATGATGTGCCAGGCTCTGTACCAGGTGCATGACGTCACTTGATCTTCACAAGTACCTATGGAAGAGATGTTATTTCCATTTAAAGAGAAGGACACTGAGGCTTTGGAGACTGAACTATCTGCCTGAGGTTTTCACACATCTGATTTCAGAATCCTGTACTCTTAACCACAGGTTTTTTTCTCACAGACAGTAAGTTCTCCATAGCTATTTATTGGACTGTCTAGATGATATTGACATTTGGCCACAGAGCCACATCCAGATTTGTGGCAATTCCTAAAGAGTCTTCGAAGTTTTGTGCTTCTATAAAAACTTCCTTCTCATTCTCTGAAAAATGGAAAGGACTTGAATAGAGCCCAAGATCCATTGTTAAGTAGTGAGAGTTATCTGGAATTCAGCATAAAGTGACCATCCTTAACAGAGGGACTTACTGTTATTGCTGTTATTATCTGTCCTAGCCAAATCTGAGGGAATTCTCTGAGTACAGAGAAAGCAAGAAATCCCTTTCATTAAGATGGAATGCAGCTAAGTGTACATCCAAGTTATTTGACGAAAAGCACAATGCACACATGGCATATGGTATATATGCACATTTCACTGTCAGGTTTTAAGTAATGGTTGCTAAAAGGCTATTACGCAATATGGTTTTTTATGTCTCTCACATCTATAATTTTTTTAAGCTTGATTCTTTGTCCTCTCTCATAGTCTCTGAGGGAGGTTAAAGACACATCTTTCATTCTCAATTGGAAGTTTGTACTTTTAAAAGTAAAATTCTGAAAGTGTGATGAGACCACATCTATCGTATTCATCATCGTAGCCCCAGTGTTTGGCCCACGGCCACTCAATAAATAATTGCACACTGAAATCAGTCACCACAGCTATCACAACCACCCTACAGGTTAAATTTATACAGGTAGCTGATGCTCTGTGTGAATCAGCCTGGGAACACAGATATATGTAAATGTTTAGGTTGCCTCTTTTCCTGCACATCCCTGAAGCTCCAATCGAAAGGAAGAAAGCCGTCTTCCAGAAGTGAGCAGGCACTAGGGCTTTGCTGTGGAAATGGAATGAGGTGTCGTAAATGAATGTCCTTCCTGTACTGCGGGGATTGGACAGAATGTGACAAGGCAGCATAATCAAACACAAGCTGGCCCCAGAGTGTGATGCTGAAGTTACCTGGAGAGTCATCTCCAATAGCTACAGGGCTCAGACTATTCTGAGAAACATAATTAGCTACAAGGGGTAACAAAATAAAAAGGAGACCTCTCTGCCACCTCTAAAAAGTACTGAGGAAGTTAATCTAAACCAGACCATTAACAAATGGTCCTTAGCTGTCCCCTATAGAGAAGCATGTCTAACAGCATCCACCTACTGTGCTTTTCAATGAGTACAGGAAAAACAGTAACCCCTCGCTGACCATTCAGGCCTTCATTAAATTGGGGCCAGCCCTAGTTAAGCACTTTGTACTTAGAGAGGCAGACGTGTAATTGTTAAGAGCATCTGTCCCAGAGCCAGGTTAAGTTCAAATCCTGTTCCACTATTGCTTCCCTCCGGATCTACCTTCCTCACTCTGTTCTGTGTCCTTAGGTGCTGGCCTGCATGGATCACAGCCGCTGGGTCCCTTTCCTTCCTGCTTCCCAATGGGGAACACTGGCAGGAGACTGTGGGAGAAAGGACAGTGAGGTCTGAAAGCCCTCCCACACACCGTCACACGCCCCCCCGTCCCCTGCCATGTCTCCTTCCCTTCAGGGTCACCTTAGGCCAGCTACATGCCTTACCTAAAGGCCTCAGTCTTTTTTAAGTGACCCCCTGCACACAACCCTGTTTTCTATATCTTCAGCTTTAAGGTCTCCTCAAATCAGATAAATCTGAGCATTTGTCCCCTGCTGGGATCCTGCCTGATGCACCATTTGCCAGTCTGGGATTTGGGCAAGTTACTTAACCTCTCTGGGTCTCAGGCTGCTCATTTATGTTGGGGGTGATAGCAGTAGCAAGGTCACTTGGGTGTTCTGAGAATGAAATAATACATTAAAGCAGTTAGAACAGTGTCCAGGGAAATACTAACGATCGTTATTACAAAAGCTCAGTTGAGCAAGATTCCTCTTTCTTAGCCTCAGATCGGCCTCACTCTTTCTCTCATTCCCATTCTTTCTGACTTCATTACAAAAAAAATTAACTACGCAAACGCTTTTTATGCCTCATCTTACAGACCTTCAACACATTACATGAGGCAAACGTAGCTTTTTTTTTCCGGGTTCCTAAATGAAAACCAAACTACGAAAGTAGTCTCTTGTCTAACCCAAATCCACGTGGAGGTCAGGTCCAAAGCCCATACATGAAGTCAGGCCCTCTGGTGGCCAAGGCTTTCAGCTCAACAAGTCAACCTGGTTTCAACTTGTATGACAACTCTAATGGACTGGTGGTAACTGCCAGAACACAGTGTCGAGGAGTTAGGAAGGAGGAATGCTGTGACTGATTAATGTTTGCCACGTGCACCTAGGAGAAAGTGATCACATCAATACCCCTGTTCTTCTCTCTCTAGTGGCCCGTTGCACCTTCCCAATCAATCAATCCATCAAAGTAACTAGTCAACAGATACTGACTATCTGTCCTCTATTTGGGTAGTTTCCTAGGCAAGGTGGAAGACACAAAGATTGATTAGACATAATCCACCCTTGCTCCCTAGGAGTTTATAATCTAGCCAGAAAGACAGAGCAAAAAGAATAAAACAATGAGATCAGGCTGTCCCTAACTATAAATGCAATAGAAATTGAAAAGGGAAAAGTTCACTGCTTTATACATAGTCATTTTGCTAAACACTGGATATGTAAAAATAAATAGAGCTGCTCTGACAAGTGTACAAAACAGCAAGAGAGAGAATATTTCAATACAATGCTGTAATAAAAGGAGACTCTATAAAAGCATGATAGAGGGGAGCTTAGTCCAAGCTCAGTGGAAGGATAGTGTATGCAAAAAAGCTTCCTGGAGAGGAGATGACCACCGTATTTAGAAAAAGCTTCTTAAATAAACTGCTAGATAGACTTCTCTTTACTCTCTCCAAGGCTGTAGCCACATGGTCCCTGCCTCCCACCACAATCACCTTTAGACTCAGAGATCAATTATGTCTTTATGCAGAACTTAAACATCCCATTCAATGTTTAGGGAGCGGGGCATCAGATTGTTTTGATGATATTCACGCTAAGACCTGATGCCTTAGTTCTAGAACCCAGGAATTCCTGAGGCTCATTATCCTGTTCTCCAATTCAATTTATAATGTATTTGCCATGCTGCCACGTACTAAGTCGCTCTCTTAATTATATAGGTATCCCAAGCATCTATTTTGTTTTTACGTGTATTCTCCTTTCCTTGTATTCATTCACTCATAATTAATTAAAATTGATTAATTCAACATATATTGAGTATCGGCATGTTCTAGGCTGGGTTCAGACTACATGGTGATAAAACAAGACACACTTGGTCCTTTCATCTCATGAAACCTATAGTCCAATGGGGAACACAGACATCACAAACAAATAATTCCATGTTGTAGTAAGCATTACAAAAAAACAGGCACAGGTTTCAATGAGACTGAGATAGAGTGTAACTGGGCAGGGTTCTACTAGAAATTGGGAGGCCAGGAAAGGCCTCTCTGAAGATTACATTGATTAGGGGACAGTGGGTGGGGAAGTAGGGGGGGAAACAGGATTCTGGCAGAGGAAATAGCATGTGGAGAGGCTCTGAGTTGTGCAAAACCTTGACATTTTCGAAAAACCATAGGCAGGTGAATTTGCTGGATCGGAGTGAGCAATGAGGGGTGTAGAAAGAGATGAGGCTAAAGGGGAGAAAGCTAGAGCTAGATTTTGTAGGACTTTGCAGGCCTTGGTAAGGATTTTAGATTTTATTGTGTGTGCAATGAGAAGCCATTGCCAGACTGATGCTGCTGTTTGCCTTCCTGATTTTTTCAATAATATATATTTTAAGACTCCCATCTGCTTTTCAGGACACCTCCATTGCTCTTTGCCTGACCTCCCATGGGGCCACATAAACTGCCCCCACTGCCTGCCTTGGCGCTGCCTTTCCCTCCGTCCCTAGCTGTGCTTCTTCCCCTCGTCTCCTAAGAGGTCCACTTTCAGGTTCCAGGCCTTCCTCTCTGCCCACAGCCTCTGCAGCCAGCCCTTCCGTGCTTGCCTCCGCTTCTCGCTGGGCAGAGAGACCCCCTCCACGATTCTGTCATATAACCAAAAGAGCCACAGAGGCTCAAGTTTCTACAGAAAAATATAAACTGTTTTTTAAAATTTTTCTTGTAAAAAGAAACGCATTTGTCTGTTAACAGTGTAGGAGTTTGGCTGGTTTTTTGTTTTGTTTTTTAGTTTTTCTGCATATAAGAAAGCTTCAGTGACAGCATAAAATAGAGTCTGATTTTCTTCTGTTCTTTCTTAACACCACTACATTTTCCTCAAGCATATTCAATACCGGAATATTTGAGAAGTTATAAAAATTCCCATTAAGAATGCAAATTGTAGGTCCAGGGGTACATTTGAATTTCGATTTGTAGAGATCCTGAGATGATAAATTTTCTAGTTCTTATGAGAGATCCATTTCCTGCAGAAAAATTAAAAAAGGAAATAATAGTCATACATCCCTTACTGATATCACTTTCTTGTTGCTTCTCTAAAGAGCAAACAGCACGAATGGAGTATGAAGGTGTCAATGTACAAAAACACTGATTTAATTTCTTAGTGTTTTGTTTGGGCTTGGTTTGGTTTGGTTCACTATGGTTTGCTTTCTGTTTGAGAAAATCAGAACCAGTATATAGGGTTCACAATGGAGGTGACTATTAATAAAACACTCTCCAGGGTAAGAAATGATTAAAATCCTTAAGGATTCAGAAAGAGAATAAAATTCTTCTTATCACTTCCTCTCCCTTCTCTGATTATGATTCTAGCACCTCCTCAACTTGAATGTCTCTATCTAAAAGAACAAGACAGCCGTGGTTGAGGTTCCAGGTATATACGATTGTCAACAAATAGTTAGGCATATTTCTCATGATTTTTCAGCTCCCAAAATGAGAAGTAAAAAACTGGAGGAAAGGATTCATCTTTCAAGCCCCAAATCATGTTCAATGTAAATATCCAAGTATCTTAGGCAAACATCTAAATGGTAAGGTCAGTTTCTGCCTTATCCCATGTGAACCAAGACCTTGTTTCTGCTGGGTTTATTGTCAACATAAATGATAAACAAACAAACAAGCAAGAGCCACCACCTGGCATTTGACAGTGTGAAGATGAAGTTTTAACACACCTGCTCAGATGTTCCACAGTTAGACAGCTGCCAGCACCACTTCCCATCTCAATTTGGAGGAATGAAAGTGCGCTCTCAGCATTCCCCATTCCCACATTTCTCCCAAAGTGCGAAGCACCATACGGAAACTGTCAAGTTCAGCTCTGCACTGCTTAGGGTAACCAAGGAGTCACGCACGCATTCCGCATGCCAGGGTGAGTATTACACGCCAGGAGGAAACAATGATTAAATACAGGAAGAAATAGCTTCTGTACTAAAGCATCCAAAAGACTACTAACAACACTGTTTGCATCTGAAGTTGTTAATATGGAATATTTTTAGATGGGAACAGTAGCCAAACTCCTAAAATCCAAAATTGCATCCTATCAGAATATGAACCCAATACTAAATAGGTAAGGAGAGCATACATGGGCAGTCTCAGCTACATGCTATTCACGAAAGTGGGCTTTTATTTCCCTCTGTAGTCACTTTCTAATTCTATATGTGGAGTACCTGTTGCCTGTATGTGTAAATATAAATACATATATGCATATGCTTCATAGTACAACACGGAAATGACAGTATCTGAAAAGTTGTCTTTACCACCCTTTTGTGATACACAAATTTCCGAGTGGTGAACTAGGTGTTCAGCAAATAAATATGCAGGTACAGTGTTTAAATAGGATTGTAAAACTGCACTGTCTTTAAATATGATTATCCATTGACATGTACACCTGCTGATAAAGTGTATATATTGGGGCGAGGGAAGGCCAAATGATCCTCTGAGCTTCAATTTGTTTAAATAAAGCACTTTATGGGGTTGGGAAGGGAAGAGCTAAGGTTGAAACAAAGTTGTTGCTATTTTAAAATATTGGCATTTGAGATTATAAGTTTTATTCAGTTCTACTACAAAGGCTTTCTAATATTTAGGTGCCCTTCTAAATGTCTCATTATCAGTGGTAGGTTGGGTTGGTGGGTGCCATAAAATGACATGGTTCAATCATGTGAAGCAAAGAGAAATTCAAGCATGTGCACTGATCCCTGATCAGGGAGACTCAGAAAATGATAACGTGCAGTTTTTACAACCATGCCATTAAGTTTTCGCCACCTGGTATCTGAGATTTTCACAAAGTAACTGACGGTGCTTCACACTTTGTCTATTTTACCAAAATAAATAAAATCTATTTATAAAATGCCAGATTAGCACCAACAGAATATTGACAAATCATATCAAATTGCATTGATTATTTAACATTGTTTAGGTATACAAATATAGGTATAACAGAAAAATATTATCCCCAAAATATTTCACCATATACTCTCCAAAATATTTTTGTTAAAGGAATTGACTACTATGGGTCATATGAATGCATCAGTTATATAGGAATTCTATTGCATGTCAGCAAAGCAGTACTACCATTACTGAACTGTGAAATAGAATTGGGCTATAATACTGTAGAATCAGATACTCTAATAATGTTAAGAGGAAACTTATTTACCCTTAGCAGGAATATCCTCTTAACTCTTATTTTTATTTTCTTAAAATGACTTATATTGCTTTTT
>NW_012136969.1:3619193-3620100 GCF_000956105.1 Propithecus coquereli | reverse complement strand
AATGATAATAATAAAGCATTCAATGAGTATATTTTGAATACTTTTTGTGTAGTTATGATTGTACTACAAGCCAGAAGTATATGGCATAGCACTGGCTTTCTGAGAGCACACAGTCTTAGATATACAATGAAATGATAAGCAATGTCAAATGAGAAAAGAGAATAAAATGCTGATTTAAATGTGTCAACTATGCCCTTGGGGAAGTCTAGGTCTCAGTTTCCTATTGTAAAATGATGGTGTTTAACTACAGTCGATCAGAGGTTCTCAAACTTTTTAGTCTCAGCAAGGAGTTAATAACCAGAATATAAAGAGCTCAAACAATTCAATAGCAAAAAAATAAATAATCTGATTTAAAAATGGGTAAAAGATATAAATAGACATATCTCAAAAGAAGACATACAAATGGCCAATGGGTATATGAAAAAATGTTCAACGTCACTAATTATCAAAGAAATGAAAATTAAAACTGCAATGTAATATCTTACCCCAGTTAGAATGACTTGTATCAAAAAGACAGGTAAGAACAGACGTTGGTGAGACTGTGGACAAAGGAGAACCCTGATACTCTGTTGGTGGGAATGTAAATTAGTACAGCCACTATAGAGAACAGCATGGAGGTTCCTCAAAAACTAAAAATAAAACTTCCATATGGTTCAGTAATTCCACTACTAGGTATATATCCAAAAGAAAGGAATTCAGTGCATCAAAGAGATATCTGCACTCCCATGTTTATCACAGTACTATTCACAATAGTGAAAAAATAGAATCAGCCTAAGTGCCCATCAGCGGATCAATGGATAAAGAAAATGTGGTATATATACACAATGGAATATAATGATATATACAGCCACAAAAAAGAATGAAATTGTGTCATTTACAGCAACACGGATGGAACTGGAGGCCGTTA
>NW_012136969.1:3614967-3616440 GCF_000956105.1 Propithecus coquereli | reverse complement strand
GAGCAAGAGCAACACCCCATCTCTACCAAAAATAGAAAAAATTAACCAGATGTATGTGGTGGCATGAACCTGTAGCTCCAGCTACTCAGGAGGCTGAGGCAGGAGGATTGCATGAGGCCAGAAGTTTGAGGTTGCAGTTATCTATGATGATGCCACTGCACTCTACCCGGGGTGACAAAGCAAGTCTCTGTCTAAAAAAAGAAAGAAAGAAGGAAGGAAGGAAGGAAGGAAGGAAGGAAGGAAGGAAGGAAAGAAAGAAAGAAAGAAAGAAAGAGAGAGGAAAGAAAATGCAAATAAAAACCATAATACAATATCAATTTGCAATCATCAGATTGGAAAATATTAAAAAGTTTGGCACTATCAAGTGTTGGTTAGGATGTGTAGGAATCAGAAGTTACATGTTCCTAAACTCATTTTACACATTAAAGAAGATAATTGGACATTATCTAGTAAAGCTGAAGACGTGAATAATTTATTACTCAAAATTTTCTCTTAAACTCTTGCACTTTAACATGAGAACACATGTACAAGAATGTTCATAGGAATGCTGTTTGTAATAAAAAAAATGGAAACAAAGCAATGGAATACTAAATAGCACTGACTATGGATAAATTTTGGCTATACAGAGCAATATGGAACATAATAAAATTGCAGAAATGTAACAGTAAGAAGAAATCAAACCCCAAAATACATATAATTCTATTTATATCAAGTTCAAAAACTGGCAAAATTAACCTATGGTTATTGGACTTCATTGACATTATTAACTGTTTTCTGAAGAGAAGGACAAACAATGGCCTAGAAGCTGGCAGCATCCTCACATCATCCATCATTAATCATGTCCAGAGCAGCTACGAGATGCTTATTTGTTTAGGTCTTTACAGTTTCTCTATTATCTCTTACCATTTATAAAGCACTTTCTCATGTGATCTTTACAACATCCATGTTAGGAGGCATCTTCATAGATGAATAAAAGAGGCTTAGAAAAGTTACTCGAATTTCTCAGATTCACACAGCCAGCAGAATGGCAAAGTCAGATCCAGTCTTCTAACTCTAAAATCCACTCTTCTACACTGCCTGAAAGTTAGTTTGACTAAAGGATCATGCAATCCACAAACAAGAGATGAGGCCCGCAAACTGGAATGTAGTTTACAGGAGCCACAGTACTCCCACACCACTGACTCTGGAGACCAGCTCTTTCTAGGCTGAGCCAAATAGGTGGATCTAACCCTAATGGATACAGGTAAAGGCTCCACTCTGATCCAAAGCAGGCCTAAGAAGAATCTTCAGACAAAAGCAGGCTGGGGAAATTCTCAGTAAGCAAGAATGTTAAATCAGCATTCCCAGGGGCTGTTCATTACCTTCCCCTATATCAAAGAAACAAAAGTGTAAATAGTTATAAAAATTTACCCCTCAGGCTACCAGACAAGTGCCCAATTGCTCTCTATGATGTTTTGAGCCTGCTTTCCAGTC
>NW_012136969.1:3613898-3614917 GCF_000956105.1 Propithecus coquereli | reverse complement strand
AGCACAAACAAGAAAATTTCCCTTAAGCTTTGGTCTTCTGGAATTTGCTATTTCCCAAAATTCAGACTGATCTTCCAGAAAATAAAGAAAATTTAAACAAAAATCATTAAGAATTTAAGAGAATTTCCAACTAGAAGTGTATTTCTGTCATTAGATTGCATAGAAAACTTCACTTTGGGAATTTTAAGGATTCATGAGTTTCTCAGAGAATTCTTTATTTTCAAGTTATCAGATATATATTATTTTATATTTATAGATATGTTGCAAATCTCTAATTTAATCAGCAATTAAGATTCTTTTATTCTTCATGTTTTTGTGGGTGGGGTAGGCTGTGTAAAAGGTAGAAGAAAATTTTAATTAGTCTTAATAACTGAACCTGAGGCAGGAATTGTGTGTGTGTACAAAGTATTACTATTTTGAGATGTGTTCATATTGTACACTTTTGTCATTCCATAAAGAGGGGAGATCTCTGACTAGTGATCAGGCATTTCCTCTTCAGATGGAATTTTTATAATAATCAAAAGAATTTTTGTGTCCAGTGGGGTGTTCAGACATAGGTTAAATGTAATACCCTAGCCAGTTCATTTCTAATGTTTACATGCATGGGTGAATAATAATAGAAAGGGCCTATAAAGCCGCCCTGTGAAGATAACTCAAATGCTGGCACTAAGAAGCATATTCACTTAATGTATCTGTGATTAATAATAAATAATTTCTCTTCTGCATCATTCCTTACATGAATTTACATCAGAGAACTGCTTCTGTTTACATAGTTTGATTAGCTCATTAATCCTTATTAATGGTGAAGGTTCTGATAAAATCCTCCATAAAAGGCTTTCATAGATGGCAGAGCAAAACGGGGCAGAGAGTATATTTATATCCATTTTTCCAACTGAGAATATATTTGAAATAAACTTTAAAGGTTCAAAGAAGCTTTTAAAAAATGCAGGATTTTACAAAAATTAGCTGTTCATGGTGGCACAAGCCTGTAGTCCCAGCTACTCGAGAAACTGAGGCAG
>NW_012136969.1:3606998-3610050 GCF_000956105.1 Propithecus coquereli | reverse complement strand
GCATATAAAAATATGTGCTCCAAAATATATTTCCCTAACAATTATAGTATTTTAGTGGTTGAGCATGATGATGTTGCATTTCAAGCAGGTGAGCTGAGCAAAATGTGAAGAGTTGAGGTGGAAGGCAGCTCAAAAAATACCTAGAAAATGCAATCCTGGGTTTTTTCACAAATAAAAAAAATAAGTAACCAGAAGGAAAAACCTAATTCTTATTCCTTTCCCATGTCCAGCCTTTAATCCACTGGTCTCATTAGCCTGCCTTTGCAAATGGAGATGAGAAGGATTTTGCATTGCAAAATAGTCACTGTCACCCCAAAGGTGAGATCTCATCTTCTTCACTTTCCGTGTGTGACATTCTTTAAGTCAGACCCTTTTATCTTTCCACCTTGCTGGGTTCTAAATTTAGTCCAGGGACCCATATTAATAACCCACTTTTTATAAATTTCAGGTTTCTAGATATTGCACATAGGAAAAAATTTTTACAATGTGATTCTTGTGAAGAAAACAATAAGTCCCTCTAACCAGGTGTAATAAAAGGAAAAGAAATGATCGGCCACTTCATTTTTCCCAAATCCATAACTCTTTCTCATTTTACAGCAATACGCTGAGAAAAAATAATTAGCAGTCCCAGTGACTGGATCTAGGAAGCAATTCATTATTGGTCATTAATGGAAGACTCTCTTTTGATTCCAAGCAGCACAGGCTCCTTCCCTGCCTCAGGGGACAAGGGAAGGAGAGGCACTTTCTGGTGAAAGTGGCCTTTTTTTCAGTGTACAATTGTCCCTCAGTATCCATGGGGGATTGGTTCCAGGACCCCCCAAGGATACCCAAATCCACAGACACTCAAGTTTCTTACATAAAATGGTGTAGTATTTGCATAGAACTTTAACACATCCACCTGTATACTTTAAATCATCTCCAGATTACTTATAATACCTAAGACAATGCAAGTGCTATGTAAATAGTTGTCACACTATACTGTTTAGGGGATAATGAAAAGAAAAGAAAGTCTGTACATGTTCAGTACAGACACAACTATTAATTTTTTTTTCCCCTGAATTTTCAATCCAAGTTTGGGTGAATCTACACATGCTGCACCCATGGATACAGAGGGCTAGCTGTATTTGCATTTTATGCTGCTTTTACTTTTCATCAGAATTATTTTCTCTTGACTTTGCAATATATACCAGGAATCAGAAAACAAACCCTTCTTCCTAGTCAGTATTTAGGACATAAATATCTACTGAGTGGCTCATCACAGAACAAAAAGGGGAATAGACACGGCCAAGGGGCACTAGGCTGGGAGGAACATTAGAGACGATTTATTAATAATTCAACTTCCTCCATCATCACAATTTTCACAGAGTTTTGTTGTTGCTAGGTTTTTGGGGGGTTTTTGTTTGCTCATTTGTTTGTTTGAATACTACAAATACTACAGACATTTACTACTCTTTTACATGGCTTATCTCTTTAAATACTCACAACCCCTCCCCACCCTCTCACGTACACATATGCGTCTACTAGTAGACCTATTTTATAGGAGACTGAGGCATAGAGGGATTAAGTAACTTTCCCAGAGCCAAAGAACTAGCACATGATACCTGCAGGCTTTGAACCCAGGACTGAGCAACTCTAGAGCCTGCCCTGGCAACAAGCATGTCAGGACAGCCTTCAAACCCTCATCCACAGACAAAACTGAAATTACCAAGCTCTTGTTCTCTTACAGTCAAGACTGCCTTCTTATTTTTCACATTTGAAAATGTAGGCCCAGAGACTCAAATTCAAGAACCAAGGTTACGAAGGTACCCAGTGGCATAGCCAGCATGGAACTCGGGAATTCCTGTTTCATGAGGTCATGTGCTTCTCCACCTCCCTACCTGTCTGCTGGCTCCACCTCATTTCCCTGGGCTGGGTCTCTTCTTTTGCCCACCCTTCAAACGTTGACCCTTCAGGCTCCTCTCCAGTCTCTTTGTTCCCCACTCATTCACGAGTCAGCCCCATTCCCATGAGGTTTGTTATTACTGAAAAATCATCTCTAAATTCCTGTCTCTGGCCTGAATTATCTCCTGAGACCCAGACCCAAGTATACAACATCCCCTTCTGAATGTCACAGAAGAGCCTCCATTGACTGTCAGATACCAAACATATCATCCTCCCCAGCCCAACCACCCCTCGTCCTGTCTCACCACTCCTACCTGATCCTCATGACCCACCATACACAAGTTCAGGTCCTGTCGACTTTCACCTCCTCAAATAGCTTCTTGTTTTCTTCCTTATTTCCACTGCTTTCGCTATAATTTAAGAGCTTATCATCTGGCGTACACAGATGTTGCAGATTTCCTGCTCCATTTCCAATCTATCTTCCACTCGGCCTCCAGAGTGATATTTCTAAACATAAACCAATCACATGACTTCCCTGCTTAAAACCATTCATTGATTCTCTATCGCTTACTGGGAGAAAAAATAGAAAAACATCACTGCATTCCATGTTACAGCCCACAAGGTTTTCCATGATCGGATCCCTTGTGAACACTCTAGCCTCAGCCTTCTACTCCCATATTTCTCGGTCTAGAAATCCCAAACTACATGAGGTTCCCCAAACATGCCAAGCCATTTTATGTTTTATGCTTATTGTCTATGCTGGGCCCTCTTACAGAAATACCTCCCCCACCTACCTCTTCCTGTCATCCTGAAGAATTCCTAATCAGCTTTTAAAAGAGACCTCACATATCATCTCTTCCACCCACACATCCTCCTTTGGGTGGCTTCTGCTCCCAATGTAGCTATTGTTTTCTGTGCATTTTTTGTTCCTTGAACACTCCTTGCTGCATTTCCCACAATGTATGGTAATTATTTGTATATATGTCTGTTTGTTGTCTTATAGACAATACGTGCCTTCGGGTAGAAAACACATACACACCTCCTAAATGTTAAATCTACTCAGATGGTGCTAGCACACACTAAGTCCACAGGCTTTTTCAGATGTTTCAGAAAGGTATGGAGATGTAACTCAGGTTCACTTACATGCTACACACATCATTCAAATGTCATA
>NW_012136969.1:3604584-3606948 GCF_000956105.1 Propithecus coquereli | reverse complement strand
GGCTGGACCAAGAGGTGACGTAAGGCAACAAAGATTCAGAAGCAGTGAAAGCAAACACTCAGACATTTTCAGGAGGTGACTGAGTTTCCTTTACGAAGTATTTTAATAATATCAGGATAGTAAATAGAAGAGTGATCTCATAAGGCTGGGAAATCCAAGGATACTCAAATTATATTTCGGTGGGGGAAATATATGATGTTATACAAGTAATCACTGGAGCATTAACCCAGTTTAAATGTATGCACATTTTTCCAGAGAAAGGTCCTAACTTTGAAAAATCCTCAGAGGAGTTCATGACTGCCACCACCATCCCCCACTATACAAAAAAGGTCAAGAACTACTGACAAAAAATGAAAGAAATATCAACTAATTATAACACAAAACAAGTATTATAATAAAAGAATGCACAAAGTTCCAGCAGCAAGCTCAGCAAAATACAAGCAGCAATGGGTGTGCATTTCTTAAGGTGTAATTTACTTGCATATACTTTTCTGTACACACAAGTACTATACAATGGCTCGAAGTGTGGGTTTTGAGATCAAGCAGATCTGCCTCTGTTTAACTATGTGACCTTGGGTGAATCACTTTGCCTTACTAACCACAGTTCTTTCAGCTATAGAATGGGGTCCTAACAGTGGGGTCCTAGCTATGAGGATTAAATAATAAAGAATTAGGAAAACACCTGGCTATTAGAAGTGCTCAATAAATGTGAGCTAGGATCACAACACACACACACAAACACAAGGAACAAAGCATAAATGATTTCTGATAAACTATCTTTAAGTTTATCCAATATATTATCAGAAAATAATTTCTTGAAATTTCTGAAATGTTGGCATATAAAAATATGTGCTCCAAAATATATTTCCCTAACAATTATAGTATTTTAGTGGTTGAGCATGATGATGTTGCATTTCAAGCAGGTGAGCTGAGCAAAATGTGAAGAGTTGAGGTGGAAGGCAGCTCAAAAAATACCTAGAAAATGCAATCCTGGGTTTTTTCACAAATAAAAAAAATAAGTAACCAGAAGGAAAAACCTAATTCTTATTCCTTTCCCATGTCCAGCCTTTAATCCACTGGTCTCATTAGCCTGCCTTTGCAAATGGAGATGAGAAGGATTTTGCATTGCAAAATAGTCACTGTCACCCCAAAGGTGAGATCTCATCTTCTTCACTTTCCGTGTGTGACATTCTTTAAGTCAGACCCTTTTATCTTTCCACCTTGCTGGGTTCTAAATTTAGTCCAGGGACCCATATTAATAACCCACTTTTTATAAATTTCAGGTTTCTAGATATTGCACATAGGAAAAAATTTTTACAATGTGATTCTTGTGAAGGAAACAATAAGTCCCTCTAACCAGGTGTAATAAAAGGAAAAGAAATGATCGGCCACCTCATTTTTCCCAAATCCATAACTCTTTCTCATTTTACAGCAATATGCTGAGAAAAAATAATTAGCAGTCCCAGTGACTGGATCTAGGAAGCAATTCATTATTGGTCATTAATGGAAGACTCTCTTTTGATTCCAAGCAGCACAGGCTCCTTCCCTGCCTCAGGGGACAAGGGAAGGAGAGGCACTTTCTGGTGAAAGTGGCCTTTTTTTCAGTGTAAAATTGTCCCTCAGTATCCATGGGGGATTGGTTCCAGGACCCCCCAAGGATACCCAAATCCACAGACACTCAAGTTTCTTACATAAAATGGTGTAGTATTTGCATAGAACTTTAACACATCCACCTGTATACTTTAAATCATCTCCAGATTACTTATAATACCTAAGACAATGCAAGTGCTATGTAAATAGTTGTCACACTATACTGTTTAGGGGATAATGAAAAGAAAAGAAAGTCTGTACATGTTCAGTACAGACACAACTATTAATTTTTTTTTCCCCTGAATTTTCAATCCAAGTTTGGGTGAATCTACACATGCTGCACCCATGGATACAGAGGGCTAGCTGTATTTGCATTTTATGCTGCTTTTACTTTTCATCAGAATTATTTTCTCTTGACTTTGCAATATATACCAGGAATCAGAAAACAAACCCTTCTTCCTAGTCAGTATTTAGGACATAAATATCTACTGAGTGGCTCATCACAGAACAAAAAGGGGAATAGACACGGCCAAGGGGCACTAGGCTGGGAGGAACATTAGAGACGATTTATTAATAATTCAACTTCCTCCATCATCACAATTTTCACAGAGTTTTGTTGTTGCTAGGTTTTTGGGGGGTTTTTGTTTGCTCATTTGTTTGTTTGAATACTACAAATACTACAGACATTTACTACTCTTTTACATGGCTTATCTCTTTAAATACTCACAACCCCTCCCCACCCTCTCACGTACACATATGCGTCTACTAGTAGAC
>NW_012136969.1:3591922-3602164 GCF_000956105.1 Propithecus coquereli | reverse complement strand
CTACAACTTAGATGTTACACACCCTTATTCAGATGTTCTCCCTGCCTGTTCAGATCATATCTTTATTTAAGCAGGTGCCACACATACTCAAATGATACATGTTAGCTTTTCTAAAAACCATATTCTCTTAGACAGTAAACAGCTCCAACATTACACACTGACATTCAGATAGTGCATGTGCTTATTCAGACGTTATACCTGATATATCAGAAGCTTTCATTAAATAGCATACATGTACATGAAAATGATGCAATTGCACACAATACATTGTTGTATTATCAACAATGCTTACTTCAATCTTACACATGTTAAACTATTCACTTTGATCTTTGACATCCATTTGCTTATTTAGATGTTACCTACCCTTTTTTAGATGATACACATGTTCACTCAGGTCTTACACATGTTCACACACATTTCACAAATCCATTCTGATGTTATATGTGCCTATTCAGATTATATTCATTCATGTAGGTGTCCATGAGATCATTCAGTTGCATGCTCACTCATTCAGATACTGCCTTCCGTACCTCATATGCATTGCCAACCAACCCATGCTAGAGATAATCAAGGAGCAGCTACTGTTCCAGCCACTTCCCATTCTGATTATGCTATTCTTCAGAAAGATCTCCTTGGTCTCCTATGCCTCTAGCCTCTTTCCTGATGCTGTTGGCATGCAGCGGCCTTTGCAGAACGTGCTGGCCCACTCGCTGCCTCATTGCATTTTGTGATCTTCAGGGTAGCCCAAGCATAACATTGTTGACATGGAATTTATACCAGTTTGCCATACTCAAATACCATCCACTTGAAGAATATCGTTCCAACAACTGTAAGGCTTTTCCTGGGGTTGAATATGCTATTAATCACATCTTTTGTCATCTTTGGCAACCCACAGTTATATAACTACAAGGCATTCCATGTTCATTCATTTCAGGGAAACTTTTGATTGGTTCTACTTCATAATTTTACAATTGCTTTGACCACAATCAATAAGAAAGGCTTGGGCAGAAATACTGGGTCAACATTTAAAGCAAAGAATATTGATTGAGCATTTATTATGTATTCAACCTCCTTCAGTGGCCCAGAAATACTTCTCTGTTTGTCCCAAGTGTTTCCTTTTCCAATTTACAGAGAATGAGCTTGATGTTTGGAGTCAGACTGGTACTAATTTGAATCTTGGCTCTACCATTTTGACTATGTGACCTTGAGAAAACCATTTAATATTTCAGAAACATAGTGTCTTCCTCTTTATGAGGGGGAAACAATGTTTACTCTGTGGCACTGCTGTGAAGATTTTATGTCTGGTTCACGGCATGTGATCAAGAAAGATTAGCTTTTTAAAAGGATTGTGTTATAAGCCAAATAAAAGCAAGAATTATGCTTTCCCACATTGAAACTACTTGGCACATGCAGGTAAGGTTGGGAATGAGAAGCAAGCTCCACTTATACAGGCAAACTCATCAGAGTCTCAGGAAAGATCCAGACCAGGAACCTCCAAGGCAGTAGTTGGGATAATGCTCAAAAGTCCAGCAGTCAATCAGCTACTATGATTCTACTCATAGGTATTAGAAAATTCCCTAGCAGGAGCACAGGGACAGCAATGAATGCACAGAGGTCTCAGTTATCTCAGAGGTTGCTACGATAAAATCTTGGAATAGGTAGTAAGTCAGAAGCCTTGATCCTATTGATCAAGGCACAGGAGGATAGAAGAGAAGATACTGAACTTAGAAAACTGGGCACAAATAGACAACTCCAGGATGGACAATTTCAAGGTCTGAGAAAGGGACAGAGGCATAGATTAACACCAATTACAGTGTCACTGTTCAGACACCTCAGTCTGGGTCAGATTAGCTGCAAGACCACTGACGGTATAGCTTAGAGCTTGTGGTCAGCAGTTGGGCTTGACGCTACCACTCACTCAGGAGAAGGATGGGGGCTTCTTGAAATTCCTGCCTTAATATCAGATTTTTTTTAGAATTGAGATAGACTGGAGCCTGATGGGAGGTCATCAGTGAACTAAAAAAGGTAGAAGCAAGGGAATGGGGATGTAGGTTGTTGACAGAGTGGCTGCTAGAGTGGTTTTCACATTCCTGTGACATTTAAGTCACAATTTGGTGCCTTGACCAAAAGGGTCACCTGGCTGTATGCATTCCCTCTTCAAATGAGGCAACATAGGTGCAGTGCTTACAGCAATGCCTCACACAGACTAAGGACCATGCATAAGCATTATTAATAATGATGGTATTTATGAACTAATTCAATAACTATATAATATGTGCCTGCTATGTTTTAGTTGTTGGGAACACACACAAGTAAAACATAGCCTCAATAATCTATTAATATAGTCTGATTTTTTAAAAACATAAAAATATAAGGGAAAGGATGGCCAATTCTGCCCAGATTTGGTGAGATGGATGTGTCCCAGAGAGCTTCTCTGATGTGTTTGAGAAAACAGTATTCAGTAAGAAGAGGGAGAAAGTCGGGTGTTAAGAGAGAAAATTAGCAAATGCAAAGGCACAGCAGGGTAATAGGTTCAGGAACATGGAAGGAGCCAAAGATGCTATGCAGAGAATGGGAAAAGGGCAAGCTGTGGAGGCAGGTGAGAACCAAATCACCAAGTTTCTAATTGTAGCCACGTCACTCTGGCTACAATGTGAACAAGGCAGAGGAGGCAAGGCAGGAGGAAGGGAACATGATAGAACATTCCAGGTGTAATTCAGATGGAAAATGATGACAGCCTGGATAAAGAAGGAGCAAAAGAGATGCAGATGGGAGTTCAGAGGTAGAAATGGCAGGATTTGGTGATCACATGAGCAAGGGGTTGGGAGAGAGAGAAGTGTGTCCTACCACACTTTCAGAAAAAAATGCAAATATTGCCATGGTGGTGGAAACAATGATCCACTCTCCCTTGGTGAAGGATCCAGGAATGCTGGCAATGATTCCCAGATTCCTGGTCAGTCGAGCACTCTGGGGCCTCAGCTACTTCCAGGATGATAAAGTAGTATAGCTGATCTAATGAAAAGAGATAGTCACAATCCCCGTTTCGTTTAGGCAAAGAAGATGGAAGCAGCTGCCATGGTGATGCACTTACATGTCAGTGGAGTCGATGAATAGAAATTTGAAAGTTAAAGCAGAAGGACTTGGGTTGAATGCAAAATTGGTCAGTAGCTATGGAATGTTTGCTGGATGCATCAAAACAGACAAGAAACTAATTACCTGACTTCTGAGTGAGCAAAAGGCTGACATGACATTCTGAAATTTCAGGGCTCTATTATAGCTACCATGACCAAAATATTCAGTTAAAAATGTCATATTAAGTGGGCACTCAACTGAGTGAGTAAATGAATGAATGAATTTTTCTGAAATATTAAATCTAACTTTCAAGATTCCCCAGTGATTACATTATAGCTTGCATTTTCCATATGGGCTTGGTGGCAGCATATTAATAACTGAGAGTGTTGATTAATGGATTAGTCTTAACTCCAAGGGAAGTTTTAATAGCATTCTCGGGTTTCTGTACTTACCTCAATGCTATTCAACCTTTTTGTCTATAATTTGATGAAAGTGCAATTGTCATTCCTACTAAATTTGAAAATGAGTCAAAGCTGGTAATTTTTCTCTCTCTCCTTCTTTCCCTGTTCTCTATGATGATCAGGGCAGGTCTGATCTTTAAAGGGAACATAAGAACTAGAGATTCTACAGCTGTTTTGTAGACTTGGGGGGGTGGCTAATTAAGTAAAGAAAGGGGAGGAGAGGAGGGAAGAACAAAACAGAGGGAAAGGAAAGGATGAGGGGAATAGGAAGTGAGAGAAAGGAAGAGAAAAACAAAAATGGGAAACAAGGGGAGAGAAGGAGGGAGGAAAGAAGACAAAAAGAAAAGAAAAATGGGAGGATGGAAGGAAGGAAAACAGGAAGAAAGGGGGAGAAAAAGCAAAAAAAGACGATAGGGAGAGAAGCAGGAGAATAGCCTCAAAACACAAACAGGATGGTGATTGCTGAAAGGAATGGAACTTAGACAAGAGTCTTGGGCAAGGGAAAGGGCCCCTAATAACCGTCACATTGAAAGGAAGTAATAAGGAAGAGACAATGACTTTATCCTGCATTTCTACAGAGGGCTGAGATGGGATAAACAGAAGGAATCTAAGAGAGCTGCTTGTTTGATAAATAGAGAGTCTTCAAACAAGGAGAACTATTGAAAAATGTAATAAATTGACATGTCATGAGCTACCAGTGACTGAAAAGGTTCATAAGACGTTATCCACCCAAGCCTCGGGGTTGGTGAATGAACCACTCTCTGGTATAAAGATTGGCCCGCATGATTACCACGGCTATCCTAACGTAGGTGGAAAAACACCTTCTGCACTGGTTTATTTATGATGAGTTGCCCTAGGTGGCATAGTGACTAAAAATTCAGCAAAGAGCAGAGTAAAGGGGTAAGGGAAAGAAAGAGAGAGACTCAGAGACAAAAAGAGAAGGATTCATTCATACATTTTTTTCATCCAACATATTTATTTGTGGCTGAATGGGAATACAAAGATGAGTTAAAATAGATACTTCCTGTTTTTATGGTACCTACAGTCTAATAGTGAGACCGACATTAAATATTCCTCCTAATGAATGCATAAATACTGAGATAACGGCTCTAATAAAAGTGTTTTTGCAGAATATATAATAAGAGAGCTTAATTGGGAGAGCAGATGAGGGTGTGTCATAGCTCAGGCTGCCACAACAAAAGACTGGATGGCTTAAACAACAGACATTTATTTCTCTGTAAGCCGGAAAGTCCAAGATCAAGTTGCCAGCTGATTTGGTGTCTGGTGAGGGCCCTCTTCCTGGTTTGCAGATGGCCATCTTCTCACTGTGCCTTCACATGGCAGAGAGAGCTCCAGTCTTTTTGTCTCCTTGTAAGGACACTAATCCCATCGTGGGGGCCCCATCCTCATGACCTCGTCTAACCCTAATTACCTTTCAAAGGCCCCATTTCTTAACACCATCACATTGAGAGTTACAGCTTTAACATATAGATTTTGGGGTGATACAAACATTTAGTGTCTAACAGGATGGGAGTCAAGGAAGATTTCCCTGAAGAGGTGAGCCCTGAGCTGAGATCTGGAGGATTTCAGAAAGAGGATACTGATGGGCAATGTTCCTGCAGCATGAGGGATCAAGGGCCTTTGGCAATACTGAATGGGCAGTATGCACGGGGCACAGAGAGGTAGGGTGGGGCTCAACAGGTGAGCAGGGCTGCACCAAACAGGGTCATTTTATGTAATAAGATTCAAACAATAATTATTCTTTCTTTCCCTTATTCAGCAAATTTATATTGAGAATTTACTATGTCAAGTACCAGTTAGGCACCAAAAGTACACCAGGGATGGTAAAACAGATATGACTCTCTCTTGTTCTTCATGAAACTTAGAGTCAAGAAGAATAGGCAGATAGTTATTTTTTTAAAAAAAAAAAATAATAATGCAAAAATAGTATGTGCTTAAATAGGGAAGTGGGGACATCTAACATATTCTGGAGGATGGGGATAAGAGGAGGCTTCCTAAAGAAAGTGATTTTTAAACTGAGACTGGAAAGAGAAGTAGACTTTAGTAAGGTAAAGATAAAAACAAAACATATTCTAGTTTGAAGGAGCAGGTGTGCAGGCCCAGAGGTGAGGGTGAGCACATCATGTCGGAGGAAGATGAAGGTCAGAAGTAGCTGACATGAAGAGTACAAAAACAGTGTCAAGAGAAGAAGCTGGGGATGTGAGCAATGGCTAAGTCATGAAGGGACCCACTTCATGTTAAGCAATACAGACTACGTCCTGAGGGAAGGGGGCCTTGAGAATCACTGGCAACAAGAAAGCCAACAGGTGGGAGACCAGTTAGGAGACTGTGAGAATAATTCAGGCGAAGATGAGATCTGAATTATAGTCTGGACAAGAGAAGAAAATGGAATTGAATAGGTTGAGACATATTTAGGAGGTAAAAGCCATTAGACCAATTAACTAATTAGCTAAGAAAAGTGTGGTAGGTAGAATAATAGCTGCCCAAAGATGTCCATGCCCTAACCCCTGAAATCTATGCATATACTAGGCTATATGGACATGAGAATTAAGGTTGCAGATGGAATTAGGTTGCCAATCAGATGACCTTAAATACAGAGATAATCCTAGATTATCTACATAGGCCCAATATAACCACAAGGACCCTTAAAAAATAGTAGAGGAAGGCAGTAAAGAGAGAGCCAGAGGAATGGCAGTGTGAAAATGACTTGGCCTGACCTTGGCTGGATTTGCAGATGGAGGAAGGTGGCCATGAGCCAAGGAGTTGTGGAACCCTCTAGAAGCTGGAAAAAGCAAGAAATCAGATTCTCCCCTAAAGCCCCCAGAAAACATGTAGCCCTAGCAACACCTTGATTTTAGCCCAGTGACACTCATTTTGAACTTCTGACTTCCAGAATGGTAAGATACTAAATTTGTATGTTTAAATCACTAAATCTGTGGTAATTTGTTACAGCAGCAATACAAAACTAATACGGTGAGAGAGAGGAGGGATTGAGGATTATGCCCAGGCTCTGTCCAGGCAAACTGTATGCGATGGTGCTTCTATTAGGAAACACGGAAAGAGGAGAAACAGGTTAAGGAGATAGATATTGATTCACTTCTGAACACATTGACTTTGGGATACTGCAATTCTGATCTCAGATAAAAGTATAGGTCTGAGGATCAGAAAAGGGCTCTGATTAGAGATGTAGATGTGAGAGTCATTAACATATAATGTTAATTTAGGCAACCAAGTAGAGGTGATTCATCCAGAGGAAGAGAGTAAATGAAGAAGAAAAGTAAGGAAGGAAGGGAGAGGGGAGGGAGAAGAAAAGAAAAGAAAGGGAGGGAGGGAAGGAGAGAAGGATGGGACCTCGCACACGACCATGAAGAGCACCAGAACTTACAGGATAGGGAAAGAAAGAGAAGCATGCAAAGCTGCTTACTGGAGCTTTATCTACTCTGTATTCTAGCTTCATTGCTTACTATGTGTTCTTGAGCAAGTCCCTTAACTTTTTGAATGTTAGTTTAATTGTTTCTAAAATGGAAATAAGAACTTTCTCATTTGGTTGTTGTGAAGATTGAATGAGAAATAATGTAACCCATATTAGCACGATGCCTGCCAAATACTAAGCAGTCAATAAATGTTACCCGTTATTATATGTCCATCTCCTAGAATTAGTTTATTAGGAATCCAAGATCCATGCCAACTATAGGAAAGGCAGTCCCTGTGAGGTTTAAATGTTCACGATTTGGAATTGCTGTAAGGTGTCAAAATATTTGTTTCATTAGCTGAGTACTAACACTGAGGGCTCAGTAATGGAGCATGGCAAATTTGAGCAGCTCTTTTGTGTTCATATTGTTACTCTCCTTTAAAAGTTATAATTTCAGTCTAACAAAATTCTAGAAATGGAATAATAAAAGGCTAACCAGGTTAAAAATGTTTGATTACTATAGGATAAATGACAGCTGAAATATCATTGCCAATAGTTTCCCATTGTAATCCTCGCTGTAATTTCCTCACAGCATTTTACAGGGTGAGAGCAATGAAAAACGCCTTTCTGCTCATACAGAGCTCAACAATAGAAAATTTTATTGCTGGTTACTTAAGATGGTCTGATACAGTCATCGTGAAAATCAACGGTTGCTCAATACTATAGAACCAAATGCTGTGATTTCTAAAATAAAAAGGGAAGGAAACACAAGGATATTTGTGAAGATATTTAAGCTATTTTCAACTTTTACACGATCTGTCTGGTCATTTCATTTGCCTACCATATGGCCCATCTGACTCCTACAAGTGGAAAGCAAACAGTAATTTCACAAGCAAATAAATATTTTTAATTAGATTTATTATTTAAAAAAATGTTTAGTTATTTATTTTGCTATTTTCTATTGTATATATTTAAGGTGTACGACACGACATTTTGATATACATATACACAGTGATTACTGCAGTCAAATAAATGAATGTATCCATCATCTCACATAGCTGGAAATTTGCTAAGAGAGTAGATTTTCTGCACTCTTACCATAAATTCTGTATTGGTCCTCAAAGTCACTTTCTTTATCCAGATGTACTTGAACTATTTTAGCAGAAATTTCTTGAAGTTCCTTGACTACTTCAATTAGTCATTTCCATGGGGACTGGGAGGGTAGACTTGAAGGCAGAAGAGATTTTGTTTTATGTTTCTTTCCATATTCCAAAATTTATCAGTAAGAGTGCTCTTCTAATTCTAATGTGAAAAAGCCTAAGCATGTTTATTCATTCATAGTTGACAAAGTCTCTACCATGCACTACTCTCTCTGCTTAGTACTGGCATTTGTCAGAGAGACAGAGATGAATCAGATACCTGTTACTGATGCGTCAAATTTCAGATGAAAGGAATGACCAGTTATTTTGTTTGTAGAACCATTTGCCTCAGAAAACATTAACTAGAGAATTCTGAAGAAAACAATACTAAATAGTTATTCCCACTTTGAGAATAGATTAAGCTTAATGTTTAGCAACACTGAATGGGTTAATTTCTCCCTTCCAGTTCCAACACAAGCTAGTATGTAAGACCTAAGAGATTTATTTACATAAAATGTATTGGTGCTTCACATCAGTGTAAATGTGGTTTCCTGCTCATCATTCCACATTTTCTGAGAACAAAGAACAAGTAAGTTCAAGCCAGTCTACAATGGTTTTAGAGGACCACTAAAGTGAGACCTAGAGAAACAAAACTAGAGTAAATAAAAGTGAAACCCATAGCAAGTCAAATATGTATGCTAGATTTATAAACATTTCTTCGGTGGAAACTGGGCCGGGCACAGTGGTTCATGCCTGTAATCTTAGCACTCTGGGAGGCCAGAGGGGAAAATCACTTGAGGTCAGGAGTTCAAGACCAGCTTGAGCAAGAATGAGACTCCATCTCTGCTAAAAACAGAAAAAATTAGCAGGGCGTGGTGGCACGTGCCTGTGGTCCCAGCTACTTGGGAGGCTGAGGCAGGAGGATTATTTTAGCCCAGGAGTTTGAGGTTGCAGTGAGCTGTGCTGATGCCACCGCTCTCTAGCCAGGGTGACAGAGCGAAACTGTTTCAAACAAAACAAAACAAAATAAGAAATATATGTGATTTTTAAAATCTTTTTCTTTTTTTCTCATGATTTCTATGGGTCTCTGAGTAACATGGAGACTTTTAGTAGGAAAAAGTAGAAGACAAGGATGAGAAAAGACTGACAAAATGAATAACCATAAAAGAAAACAGGTTTATTAACATACATTTTAAATTTAAAATTCCTTTTCTTCATGAAGAGAGTGTCAGTGAAACTTCACGTCCTAGATTTTACAAGAATTATTTGTCATCATAAATAATATGAACCTATTCTCAATTTTTTTTTTATTTAGGGTACCCCTGTTTCTCATGAGATAATATTTAGATTAGTCATCAAAGCCTTGGAACACTATAAATACAGAGTTTTGTGTGCTAAAAAGTCTAAGAAGAAGTATGGGGACCTGCTTATGGATTTGTGGCTACTGGTTTACTATGCATGACTTCCACCAAAGAGCATGAGGGTTATCCATACACTTCTGACACTAGAACAAACCTTGGGTCAGAGTCTCAGACTTCTATGAGTGGTGGTGTGGTGGACAGTAACGCCCAGCCCAGATGACCCTTCCAAGGAAGGACATTACTGCCCAAGGTATCTGCAGACAGCCCCAAGATGTCAGCACCTTCAAATTAATATAATGCACCATATCAATAGATTAAAAGGCAAAAACCACCTGATCAGCTTTTCACGAAATGCAATAATCTTTCATTATAAACTATGACAATCTTTAATGATAAAATCACTCAACGAACTAGTAACAGAAGGGAACTTCCTCAGCTCGATAAAAGATATCTATAAAACACTCAAATAGCTAACCTCAGAATTAATGACAGACTGGAGGTTTTCTCCCTAAGATCAGGAACAAGGCAAAGATGCTCTAGAGTTCAGGTCTAGGTTAGGATGAAGCCAGCAGAGCCATCTTGGTCTCCCTTCAGAGGGGGAAGAAGAAACCCAAGAAGCAGAAGTAAGCCCTGGGGACAACCTAAAGAAGTGCATCCACTTTATAAATCACCCTAGGGCCTCCAGCATGGCCTCCTCCTTCTGAAAACCAGTCCCAGCCTACTCTCCTTTAAAGGCCCTGTCTTTGACCTACTGAGGAATACCAGAATCCATTTTC
>NW_012136969.1:3587683-3588333 GCF_000956105.1 Propithecus coquereli | reverse complement strand
GAAAAAAAAAAGAAACGAAAAAGGAGACATTACAACTGATACCACAGAAATCCAAAATATTATCTGAGACTACTATGAAAACCTCTATGCACACAAACTAGAAATTCTAGAGGAAATGGATAAGTTTTTGGAAACACACAACCTTCAAAGTTTGAATCAGGAAGAAATAGAAATCCTGAACAGACCAATAACAAGTAGCATATTGAAACAACAATAAAAATATCTCCCAACAAAAAAGGTACCCCAGACCAGATGGATTCACAGCCAAATTCCACCAGACCTACAAAGAAGAACTGGAACCTATCCTACTGAAACTCTTCTGTAACACAAAGAAGGAGGGGATCCTCCCTAACTCATTCTACGAAGCCAGTATCACCCTGATACCAAAGCCAGAAAAGGAAGCAACAAAAAAAGAAAACCAAAGACCAATATCCCTTATGAACATAGATGCAAAAATCTTCAACAAAATATCAGCACACTGTATCCAACATCATATTAAAAAGATAATTCACCATGCCAGAGGGGCAGATAATCCCCCAGGCTGAGGGAAGGGTGATCAAAAAAACACAAAACAACAAATGTTGGCGAGGATGTGGAGAGACAGGAACACTTCTACACTGCTGGTGGGACTGTAAGTTAGTGCAACCTCT
>NW_012136969.1:3586359-3587633 GCF_000956105.1 Propithecus coquereli | reverse complement strand
GGATGGGTACACTTGAAACTCAGACTTGGGGGGGAGTGGACAAGGGCAACATAGATAATCTAAACATCTGTACCCCCATAATATGCTGAAATAAAAAAAAAAGTTCATTAATTATGGCTTCAGGTCCAAATAGCGACTGAATTTTTTTCCATCAATTTTTTCCCCCCAATTCCCATAGTCTCTTTTGTCTCCTAATGTTGCCACCTGCTATTTGTTTCTGAGACCCCATGTCTCCATGTTTAGGATTATGAGTATAGGTGGCCCCATGTAGCCCTGCGCTCTGTGGTCGTATCCTTGACTCTGCTCTACCCCTTTCTCCTTCCTTACTGATCTCACAGGCAGCCCTGTGAATTAATACAGTCATTTTTAGTTGCAAGTGGCAGAAACCCAACTGAAACTAGCTTTGGCCAGAAGAGAAACATCTTAGAAAGATATTCTAGAGTATCATTTTTTGTAACTAAAGAAATAGTTGAACAACCCAATGGCAGGAAATGCATCACTGGCCTTCGAGAGAACTGGGGCCAGGCACATAAATGCCACCTGGACTCTCGCTCGCCTCTCCTCTTGTCTCTGCTTCTCTGTGAGCCTGCTCCATTCTCATTACATCCTCAATCCTCATGACATCCTCAATGCAAGAGATGACATCAGTCAGTCCCCAAGCCTCCACAGCCAAACTTTCATATAAGAGAGGTACAGAAACTGTCATAATTTTAATATAAAAAAATCACAGAGAAAACATTTTATTGCCCAAAGAATTAGGAAATTTCTACCTAACGAATGGCTAGGACTAATCCAGCCCAGAGAGGCATTCTGCTTTTGCTGTCACTACTGTTTAATTTAATCAGAACACCTTTAGATAGGACATGTACTCTCTAGCCAGCCTCAGGCCCTGTCACATTGTCATACTCATCAAGGTCACACTTCATGGCTTCCCCTGAAAGAAACTGAGTTTGCAGCCCAATCTAGACTGAATTTCTTAAGAACAGGTACCAAGCCATTTTGCTAAGTCTGTGCTCAGTACCCAGCCCAATACCTGCACACCATGTCCCAAAGAAATCCTTGACTTGAAAACTGTGCTGACAGGAGGGACAAGATGGCTAACTAAAGGAAGCAGGCATATGCCTCTTCTCCAGAGAACAACTGGGATATCCATATCCATCAAAAAATCCGTATTTTGAATAGATCATTGGAGACAGAAAGTATCAAGGCAACAGAGAGGTGACAGGAGACATTGAGGGTGAAGCTAGAAGATGGAATGCCTGTGTGAGGTTTTT
>NW_012136969.1:3581626-3582949 GCF_000956105.1 Propithecus coquereli | reverse complement strand
CGGACTTCGGTGAGGGGGGAACCAAGGGCAACACACATAACCTAAACATCTGTACACCCATAATTTGCTGAAATAAAAAAAAAGACTCCTAAAAAAAAAAAAAAGATAATTCACCATGATCAAGGGATGCAAAGATGGTTCAACATAAACAAATCAATAAATGTGATTAACTACATAAACATGATTAAAAACAAAAGCCATATTTATCATCACAATAGATGCAGAAAAGCGTTCAATAAAATCCAGTACCCCTTTATGATAAAAACTCTCAAAAAACTTGGCACATACCTCAAAATAATAAAACTCACATATGACAAACCCACAGTCAACATCATACTGAATAGGGAAAAGTTTAAAGCATTTGCCCTAAGAACAAGATAAGAGTGCCCACTGTCACCACCTCTATTCAACATAGTACTAGAAGTGCTAGCCAGAGCAGTCAGGCATGAGAAAGAAATACAGGGCAACAAAAATCAGAAAAGAGGAAGTCAAACTATCCCTGTTTGCCAAAGATATGATCTTATATCTGGAAAACACTGAAGACTCCTTCAAAATACTTCTAGAATTACTAAATAAATTCAGTAAATTCTCAGGTTACAAAATTATTGTACACCAATCAGTAGTATTTCTATACACCAATAATAGTCAGGCTAAGAGTCAAATCAACAACTCAATACCATTTACAATTGCCACAAAGAAAATAAAATGCCTAGGAATACATTTAACAAAGGAGGTGAAAGATCTCTACAAGTAATATTTCAAAATACTTATGAAAGAAATCAGAGATGATACAAACAAATGGAAAAACAGCCATGCTCATGGCTTGCAAGAATCAGTATTGTTAAAATGTCCATATTGTCCAAAGTGATTTACAGATTCAATGCAATTCCCATCAAAATACCAACATCATTTTTCACAGAATTAGAAAAACAATCTTAAATTTCATATGGAATTGAAAAAGAAGCTCAAAAGTCAAAGCAATCTTAAGCAAAAAGAATAAATCTGGAGGCATCACATTACCTGAGTTCAAATTATACTACAAGGCTACAGTAACCAAAATAGCATGGTACTGGTATAAAGATGAAAACATAGATCTATGGAGCATAACAGAAAACCCAAAAATAAAACCATGCACTTACAACCAAATGCTTTTTGACACAGGAAACAAAAACACACACTGGTGAAAGAACACCTTATTCAATAAATGGTGCTGGGAAAATTGGATAGCCACATGCAGAAGAATGAAACTGGATCACTATCTCTCACCATATACAAAAGTTAACTCAAGATGAATAAAGACTTAAATGTAGAGCATTTTTTTTT
>NW_012136969.1:3580325-3581576 GCF_000956105.1 Propithecus coquereli | reverse complement strand
CAGGAGACCTTCAGGGCCCCAGGATCCTGCCTAGAACTTTTCCAATTTTGGCTGAGGAGGAGCTCTTTGATACCCACAGGCCCCAGCATGCTGGGGAGCTCAGGTAGAATTTTTACAGGCTTCCAAACCCCAGAAATGGGTGCCCAGATCTGATTGAGAGCCCTTCCCCCAATCCTCTGAGCCCTGCCCTGAAACCTCTACTGCCTGCTGGGCCACGATGGTAGATAGGAACCCAGGTGATCTGCATCCCTGGGTAAATTTTCCCCATGGGCTGCTGTGGAACTGAGGGGTTTTTGAACCAGAAACCCCACACCTGTCAGCCTTTCTGCAGAGCTGCCAGCCTGGCTTCTTCCACAGAGTGGCGTCCTTTCACACCCCTTCCCCCACACTGAACTGCAGCAAAACTCCAAGGGACTAGAGTGAGTTTCCCCTAGGCAGCTAGGGACCAGCCTCCCTTTCCTAGTCAGGCTGGATTCAGGGGGTCTAGAAATAAAGGAGAAATGCTTCCCAAACAAGCAAACACTAAGAGAATTTGTCACTAGACCTGCTCTACAAGAAATCCTTAAAAGTACTCTATACATCAAACAGAAAAATTGATACTCACCAGAGTAAAAATAACCAGAAGTAAAAACTCACAGTTCTTATAAAACATTAACACAAGGGATAAAAGAAATCAACTAGGTAGCAAACAACATAATGAAATCAAGATGGAAATCAAAAAAATTTTCAAATTGAATGACAAAAATTATATATGCTACCAAAATGTCAGGCATACAGTAAAAGTGTGCTAAGAGGGAAATCCACAGCACTAAATGCCTATATCAAAAAGACAGAAAGAACAAATTAACAACCTAATGTCACCCCTCAAGGAACTAGAAAAAGAAGAGAAAAACAAACCCAAACCTAACAGAAGAAAAGAAATAACAAAGATCAGGGCAGAACTAAATGAAAATGAAAGCAAAAAGTACAAAGGATCAATGAAATGAAAAGTTGGTCTTTGAAAACATAAACAAAATCAATAGACCACTAGCTAGATTAATGAGGAACAGAAAATAAAGGGTTCAAATAAGCTTAATCAGAAATGAAAAAGGATCCTGACAAAAGATATGTAATCAGTTATTTGATCCTCTAAAATATACAATACTTAATAATTAACATAGATAAAGATTAAAAATGGACTCAACTAAATTATTCTCAGAGATGGAGGAAAATTAATGGCAAGATGTTTGACCATGAATGCATAGTTTAACT
>NW_012136969.1:3563763-3572317 GCF_000956105.1 Propithecus coquereli | reverse complement strand
CGAAGGATGGACATATTTGAAACATGGGCTTGGGGGGGGAACCAAGGGCAACACACGTAACCTAAACATCTGCACCCCCATAATATGCTGATATAAAAAAAAAAAAAGACTTAAATGTAGGACCTGAAACCATAAAAATTCTAGAAGAAAATGTAGGAAAAACTCTGCTGGACATTGGCCCAGGCAAAGAATTTATGACTAAGACCCCAAAAGCAAATGCAGTAACAATGAAAATAAATAAATGGAATTTAATTAAACTAAAAAGTTTCTGCACAGCAAAGGAAATAATCAACAGAGTATAAAGACAACGTACAGAATGGGAGAAAGTAGTCACAAACTATATATTTGACAAAAGACTAATATCCAGAATCTACAAAGAACTCAAACAACTTAGTAAGAAAAAAAACCCAATAACCCCAACAAAAAGTGGGAAAAAGACATGAACAGACTTTTTTAAAAAGAAGATAGACAAATGGTCAAACATATGAAAAAATTCTCAACATCACTAATCATCAAGGAAATACAAATTAAAACTACAATAAGACACCACCCTACCCCATCAGAATGGCCATTATTATTAATAAGTCAAATAATAGATGTTGGCACAGATGCAGTGAGAAGGGAACCTTATATACTGTTGGTAGGACTGTAAATTAGTACAACATCTATGGAAAATAGTATGGAAATTTCTCAGAGAACTTTGATCTAGCAATACCAGTACCGGGCATTTGTCCAAAAGAAAAGAAGTCATTATATCAAAAGGACACCTGCACCTGAATGTTAACTGCAGCACAATTCAAAATCTCAAAGATATGGAATCAACCTAAGTGCCCATAAACTGATGAATGGATAAAGAAAATATTGTGTATATATATACCATGGAGTACTACTGAGCCATAATAAGGAATGAAATAATGTCTTTTGCAACAACTTAGATGGAACGGAGACAATTACCCTAAGTATCTTAGGAATAGGAAAACAAATACCACATGTTCTCACTTATAAATGGGAGCTAAACAATATGTATATATGGTCATAAAGTGGTGTAATGGACATTGAAAAGTAAGGAGAGAGGGTAGTAAGGGGTGTAAGAGATAAAAAATTACCTATCAGGTACAATGTACACTATTCTAGTGATGGATACACTAATAGCTCTAACTTTAGCATTATACAATTCATCCATGTAACAAAATTGCACCCCCTAAATCTATTGAAATTTTAAAAATTTGAACTGAATTGTAAAAAGATTGAAGAAGCATTGCAAAGTGAATTGCCATATTCTCCATCAGAAAAGCATGACTCCCTCTGCAAAACTCTGATTTTTCCATTTTTTTCTTTTCTAACAAAAGCCAGGGTCTTTATTTCTTCCCTGTAAACAGGATATAATAATGACACCAACCTCACAGAATACTGTGTTGATTAAGGAAGATAAAGAAAACAGCACTTGGCTCTGGACCTACCACCGCAGTAGTCAATAAAAGTAAACCACGATCACCACTCTGTTTTCACTCTTCATACACCCCTCCATAGGTATCTAGTGATGTACAACAAATTTTTAGTTCTTCTCTCCCCATTGATAGGAATTTGTACCATGTACTTGCTGGGCACATCATCTCCAGCCTATTCAGACCCCAGAATTTAGAAAAGAGAGTGAGCATTTGCCGATCTCAAAGACATGCACAGAACTGTGTTACTTCTAGATCTGGGTCCACCTGAACATTTCTAACAGATTTTCCCTGTTTAAACAGCCTCCCAGGAATCCCATACAGAAAGCTCTGTCTCAAAGTCCCCTTGTGTACTGTTCATTATTGTGACTATAGAGAACTCCTCTAAAACCAGCTATTCAGGGAAAACACAATTTATCTTCTATGTTCCCTAGTTATTAGATCTACAGATTGGGGCACATTAAAACTGCATCCTTCTTACAGACAAACTGTAAAGATTAATTAGGCAGTATCAGCCAAGTGGCGTTCTCTTGAGAATTACACATAAATATACTCACGCTTGTTATCACAAGGCTTGGAAATATTATTTCTTTCTCTTAGTTATTTAAGATAAAGAATCCAATCATTTATAAGTAAATAGATGGAAGAATAGAGCTTTGTATGCAACATGGCATTCCTCAATCAAACCTTCTCCTTTAAAATAGTTGCAGGAACCCATACTGAGGATGCTGCCTAGTGAGCTATCACCTCTCTTAACGGTCCACTTCTTTATGGCATAGATGTAGTTTTCAATACCATTTTGATTCAATCTTTTGTTAAAGATCTACCTTGAGTAGCCAATTGATTTCTGTTAGTCCCTGGAGTAAATGCTTACAGGAGGCTTCATTGCATTTATTTAAGAGGTTCCTGCTCCTTTACGAAATGCATTTGATTTAATACCCAGGAAAAGGAAAAAGCCTTCATTTACTAAGTGCTAGTCTTTTCAGTAAATTTTGCATTACTTTTTTTTTTAAATGCTGGAAATCCAGTTCTGAATCACAGAGCTTTACAAGTCTGTTTATTTTCCTAGCTCATTTTTTTAAAAAAACACTCTCTCCAGATCTGAAATTGTATCAGCTAGAAAGTTTGGAAATTTTGATAATTTTCCATGTGTTCATTAGTCTGTACAACAACTACTCATATGAATATTTGGACTTTAAAAATATTTTAGTTAAAAATGATATATTTAGGACTCCTTTATTGTTCTATGGGGATTCTTTCAAGGGTAACAATGTTCATTGACTATTTAGGTTGGACACAGGCAAGGAAAAAATGAATGAACTTTGAAATAGTGTTAAAGTGTTACCGACCTTCTTCCTGGGGTCTAACAAGGATATCTGGTGTATAATAGTACAAATTCTAAGGAGAACTAGTGGACATTCCATAAAGCAAGATTCATTTGCTAGTCTGGATGTGGATTCTAAAGAAGGCTGAGCCTCATCTTTGCTCACTCCTATGCTAATTCTGAAACTCCTTTTCTCCCCTTTCTCCCTTCTGACATTCTCTTTCTTTGAATAGTAATGACAGCAGTAATAATCATGGCAATGACAGTAGTTGTCCCTTATTGTCATGTGCTTGGCAGTTTACTTACATTTGCTTATTTCATCTTCATAGCAACCCTAAGAGGAACACTAACATCATCCCCACTTTACAAAGAAAGAGTCTGATATCGAGAGAGACTAACCAGCTCAATCAAAATCACACACATTGGAACCTATACTTTTTTTTTTTCTTTTTGAGACAGGATCTTACTCTGTTGGCCTGGGTAGAGTGCAGTGGCCTCATCATAGCTTGCTGCAACCCCAAACACCCAGTCTCAAGTGATCCTCCTGCCTCAGTCTCCTGAGTAGCTAGGACTACAGGTGTGCAACACCACGTCCAGCTAAATTTTCTATTTTTTTTGTATAAACAGGGATCTTGCTATGTTGCCCAGGCTCATCTCAAACTCCTGGCTTCAAGTGATCCTCCCACCTCAGCCCCAACAAAGTGATAGGATTACAAGCATGAGCCATCACACCCAGCCCAAACCCATACTCTTTACTCTCGAGCAATACTGCCTCTAGAAATGTGGGATTAGAAAATTCCTGGCCAAAGAAATAAACATTATACCAGTGCTATTGTTCCAATTTTAAAACCCAGAAAAGTCAAGGAGTGGCCAAGCTTCCAGTGCAAAGTCATAAATGACAACTTTATTTTCATGGTTTGACTTTACAGTTAAACACAAATCCAATCCAATTTCAGGAGCGGCAAGGATAGCTGTCTCCCTGCAGCACCGGCTTCACAATGTGCAGTAACACCCCAACACCCAAGAGGAACGTCACACGGGATGGGCAAACCATGCCAAAAAATTGTAATTCCCACTCCTTGAAGAAACAAAAGCTTTTCTGCTCACCCCAACATGCCCACTCTCACTATGAAAACAAAAAAATTATCCCAAAATACTAGGTAAGCTACTGTGATAACTGATATGAAGGATAACAGTGAAGAAAAACAAAAGGCAGAGCAGGTGAACCTAGGGGCTCTGTGAAAGTAGGGGGTCATCACACACTACTTTTCCAACAAGAAGTTGGAAGATCTCTTATTAATAGGTGGGTTGTCTGTGGTAAGCGTTTTTCATACCGACTGCAAGAGCCCTCTCCTCCCCTCCTCCCCTCCACAATCCTCACTGAGTCACTGCCCATCTGGCAGCTACTATGCTCTCCATTCTTAAAAAATGAAGCCCAGGCATTAAATGGATGTAAGTGACTTGATCTCAGGGACAACTCTGTAATATCCAAATGTGCATCAATGAGAGCATTGCCTTTGCTTAAAATTGCACATATTTCTTAATCCAGACAAAGAAAAATGTGTGCTTGTCCCTGCACCAATTGTTGTGCCTTACAAAGGCAGTGCCAGCCAAGTTAAGATCCATGCTTCTGCTCCTAGCTCTTTGTCAACTCAGCTACTCACAAGCTTCAGCGGATTCCCCTGATAACACAATTCAACATCCCACACAGGCAGGAGATTTCTGCTATTATCTCATCTCCATTCCTCTTTCTGAGATTTAAATACATCCCTGCTCATCTTATGTTAAGCGGAAACAGAATTGGACCATGTAGATATGTAACACAGTGGGGAAAAAAATTTTAATCTAAACTTACTGTAGCTATTTCTGACTTCTAATGGGGAAGTATAGGGCTAGAGATGACATAATTCATATAATTCTCCACCACTTCTAACCTAATTCAGAGACTAAAGGGGAGGAAATAGGTTTGAAGGCATTTCTGATTTAAAATGGTGAATTAAACACATGCATTTACTTCTGCTACCTCCCAAACCCCATTAAATCTCAAGTAAAGTGTTTTCTAAATGCATAAACTTACAAAGGAAAATGGGAGAGGCGACAATAATCTAAAATGTTGGGAGCTAGAAAGTGGATGGCTGGGTGGTAACTGACTCGGGGTAGATTTGAGAAAGCAGAATTTTAAATCGGCAGCAGGGAAAGGCAAGAAGCAATCTGCTTCACGCTGCAGAATTCCCAGGAGGCTCAGGGATCAATGGCACCAGATAATTCCGAAAGAGGGAAAGAAGATTAGGCTAAAAACAGGGAGATTTGTTAGAAGAATGTTTAGGAAGCAGTTGGCTTCTCCAAAGTCTTTTCCCATCTTTCCCCACCTTGGTAGAGCCTGGAGCTTTATTCTCAGAAAAGGGAAGAAAGGATTTCTAAACAGTTGAGAGCAGAGCCCTATACTGAAAACAACAGAATTACAGAGCATTTACATACTGACTGTTCAAACCTCAGCCCTTTTCCACATCTCAGCTCCCAGAGGTTGGCAGTCAGGCAGGGGATTAGAAGAGACTTCTCTGGGGATTATAACCATCCAAAGAGAAAAATGTAAAGATATTGATATCAGAAGTTTTATAAGAAAAGAGTCCATCCAATCACCCTATAGTAAAGACCAGAGTCAACAAACCTCTCGCCAGTACACAGAGCTTCCAAACACCTTCACATTTTAAAACATCAAATCATCAGACAAAAACTGAGAAAATGGAGGAGAGGAAGCCATCAATGTAATAATTAAAGAAAATTTCCTACACACAAAAGATGTAAATTTCAGATTTAAAGCTCTGATGAGCACAATGATCCGGTGTATTGGGTGAAAATAGACCCGTATTAAGGCATTTCACAGAGAAATTTCAAAATTTAGGGAGAAATAAAAGATGCCAGAAACTTACAGGGAGGGGGGAAAAACACATTTTCATACAAAAAATGGAGAAACTGAACGGCATTAGGACATGAGAAGACAATGGAGCAATGCCTTTAAAATAGCAAGGACAAAATGATTTTTGATCTAGAAGCCTTTCTATGCACAACTATAATTATTCAGTGTGAGGATAAAAGAGAAACAATTTCAGACATGAAAATTCTAAAACTAAACAAAACAAAAAACAGCAAAGACATTACAGGAATGATCACAAATATTTACTAATTATTTTCCCTTCACACACAAGAGTGAGAGCTCTTTCTGTATCTGTAGTGGATGCAGTGGTACACAACCCACATCCCCTTCCCCACCCTTCAGGACGAAGGCACTGGTTCTCACACCTGTGTCCCTCTAGGCCTAGAAAGGAAGTTGCCCTTTCTGAGGGAGCTGCCTTGCTCAAGGTCAGGCCCCTTCCCCAAGGGCAGCCTGCAAACGATGTCAGGTCATCTAGGGGATTCCTATATACATCCCTTGCCTCAACTTGGGCTGATTCTGAAGGCCTTTCCCAGCTTCAGAGCTCCTCGTGGGATTGTCTGAGGCCTCCACAATAATGCAGGCTCACTTCTCCCTCTGGCCAGTCAGCTTCCTACCCCCTCGCAGGGGCTGTTCTGAACACATCCTCCAATACACTTTCTGCACACAAATCTCCATCTCAGAGAAACTGGCCTAAGACAGTTACAGGTATAACGTAACTTAATTAATGTATACAACTATTTGGCTGCACAATACACCTATTAAAATGGCTGTGTGTTTATAATACATGAAAAACAAATTTTTAAAAGAGGTGTAGCAAAGTCAAACACAAATGCTTGAGTAAGATAGGTGGCTGGAGAGATGGGGTGGCTGACAGCAAAAGGGATATATGAGAAGGAAGGGAAACTCAAGGTAGTCTTGAAGAATTAGCCTCTGGCCAGCCCTAGCCACCTGTCTGACTCCCAAGGAGAGAGGGAGCATAAGAGGGAATGGAAACCATGGCTTTTTGTCACAAGATCTGTGAGATATGGAGAAGCACAGACAGCACTTCTTTGAGCTTAGTCTAATTGTCGTATTAAGGTAGGATAAATTTGCCCCTTCAGAAAAGCAGCCTTAGCACCAGCCCGCTGGGCTGCTGCCACAGAGCCACAAGGGCACATTACAAAAGTCAACACCTCCAATAATGGGAGTGCAGGTATGTGAGGGCTGTCTGGAAAGTATCCGGCCATTGTTAATACAGCAAGAATGGTTGCATAGCTGGATACTTTCCAGACAACCCTCATACTTGTAGTTGTGGCACAGACAAGACATTCTGTTATAACTTTACTAGACACATCATAGGAAAAGAAGTAGAGAAGAAATAAAGGAAAAACGGCAGATGTAAATAGTGGCTAAGAAGACTTGCTCTAGAACATTCTTGGATCATCCCTTGGAGACTCCATAAATATCCAGAGGAATTTCACAGTAGGAAGGTTAAGTTCCCACTCTAGAAATATGTTTTACACACACACACATACACACACATACTTCCCCATCAAATCTGAATTGATATCCAGAGTAAAATAGACAACTAATATTAATTTATGACTATCCTAATTACATTCTATTGCTAAAGACAATTGTTTGTTTCAACTAGAAAATCTGCTCTACTTAAGACATTAGTACCCAAAGACAATTGATAATAGGTTTGCGTTTCCACAAGTGTGTTTGAATTTCAGTTATCTGGCATATCACAGTAGGGAATTACTATTTGAATTTTCAGGTACAGACATCTGGAATTCAAGCATAAGATTGAACACAATTATCCTTCACAATAAAAATAAACAGAGCTTGGTGTGAAACTGCTAATTGTTCTTTCCTGCTGAGCTACAATTTTTAGTCGGAATATATACATAAAAGAGCAAATACCAATCCCATTGGGCAAATACCAAGCCCATTTTTCTCACAAAAGCCAGTTATCTTCTCAAAGCCTAAGTCACATTATTTCACTGTCCTGCTTAAAACCTTCCAGTGGAGAATAAAATCCAAATTCCTCATTATGGCAAACAGGGCTCTAGATCAGTGGGTCTCGAGCTTGAGCATGCATCAGAGCTAGCTGGAGGGCTGGCTAAGACACAGCTTGCATTGCTCACAAATTTCCAGATGCTGCTAATGCTTCTGGCCCACGGACCACACTTTGAGAAATATTGCTGTACCTGCTCAGGTTCCTGTCAAACCTTTAGCTTCATCTAATACTCTCCCTCTTGCCTATAGTGGTTCAGCCACACCAGCCTTCTTTCTGACCCTCTCAACACCTCATACTTGCTCTGGTTTCAGGGGTCTTTGCTCTTACTTTTTCCTCTGCCTAAACCTTCTCAGATACGCCTTCTTAACCACTAAAGGACCTTCCCCATGGGAAATAAATTGTCCCATTTTATTTCCTGGCACTTACCTGTATCTGAAAGCAGGCTATCATCATTTGCTTATATGCTTTTTATCTGTCTCCCCTATAGAGAGAAATCTCCATATAGGCAGGTTTATCTGTAGCACTTCAGGGCAAATGATAAATAATTTTTGGATGAACAACAAACCTGTGTAAGAGACCAGACAGCAATTTGAGTTTCCTAGTCACATGAGCTTTCCTCACTGGCCAGATAGGCATTGAACACGTTGACCTTTATTGGGTCTCTTTCCATTACTCTCATCTAAGAACTGTTTGTTTCCCAAGTCATCTATAATTAGAAAACTTATTCCACATGTAATTTGAAAATTAGACCAGGAGGTATAATTTAGCACAAAGCTCGTGGAATGTCAGTTGTGCTAAGCAGGGAATGAACATAGTAATATTATCCTTTTTCTAACAAAGACAAGCTA
>NW_012136969.1:3561809-3563228 GCF_000956105.1 Propithecus coquereli | reverse complement strand
TTTTTTTTTTCTGGGTAATCACTTGATAATTAGTGCAATGCTACATACACAAACATATTCCCACTCTTCTCTTGCTGTTCTGTTAAACCTTGCAGAAAACCTACCACATAGCAATGTTCAGTGGGTACTAAAGGAATAAATGACCAATACAGCAATTAAAGAGACAGGAACACAAAGTCATATTTAGATGAAGGAAACCTGTTTCCGCCATGGCCTGTACTGCCCCATTTTCTCAGAGAAAATATTTAATTATAGACAGAGCATTGATGCTTATTCAAAAAGAACAATATTTGTGGGCTCGTCATTGCAAATGGGCTATCATATAATGTGGCAAAACACAGTCATTAATTAGTTGGGTGATTTGGGAGAAGCTGCTTTAACTCTTTGGACCTCATTTTTCTTTAGGGGGAAAATTAGGGATAAAAGCTGATTAATGAGATCCAAAATTCCATGCTCAACTATTAGATTCATTTCTAATAACTCTGAAGAAAAACGCTACATCTCAATGTCGTACTTGATTTTTTTTAACAGCTAATCACCCAAAATGAAATATATATGAGCATTCACAAACCATCCAGTTAACGTCTTACATTTTATTGATCCACAAAGACAATGGATGCATCAATATACTCCTAGGACTTCACAACTGAATTCAGAATTGAAATCTTGGAGCCATAGTTTGTTACTAGGGCAAGGCCTAGAATCATACTCTGTTTCATGCTCTTTCCTGGCTTCATTTCTTTGGGACAGGAATTATATAGCTGATCCTGGGATTCTTTCCTTTCTCATTTTTTGATTTTTATGGTATATCTGCTTAGAATATCATCACATGGTAATAGGATATTAATATTCATGGTTTCATCTTCTTTCTTCTCTCTCCATAAAACAGATTCATATGGATTAGCACCGGCTGCTTCAGTGCAGATACACAAACACGAGACTGGGCATGGAATTCCATATAAAGAACAACTTAAATTACAGTGAGTGAAACAGATCAATCAACTTTTATTCTTCAAGCTGAACACATTGTAAAAATTAAGCAAAACAAAAGTCAAGTGTGACAAGGATTTTAATTGGAGAATATGGTAGATTGCCATCGTCAAAGCCCATAGGAAAAGACATGGCTAATCTTATTAAGGTTATCTGGGTATTCAGCAACAACCAGCCCCAAGAAACCCACGGTTTTACAATCAATTTTCCCACCCAGGGAACTTAGTTTATTCAGGCTAATGAACTGAGGGAAGACATGGGACTGGAAATAACATCTAAGCATTTTTTTTCAAGCAGAAAATGTAAATCATCCAGGTTGTACACAAACCAAGAAGTGGGTTCATTCTTAATGAAACATGCAAATTTTTCTTTACATGTGGCCCTGAAAAGTTGTCAGTTGAAGAGAAGCTTTTCTCTGATTAGTGGCCC
>NW_012136969.1:3559336-3561284 GCF_000956105.1 Propithecus coquereli | reverse complement strand
ATGACAACCTAAGATCTGGGAAATATCAACATATGTTTTCCATGACGTAGGATGGAAACATCTTTTCAGTGGTGGCAATTCCATTGGGAAAATGTGTTCTTTGCCTACCCTCCATCCTATACCCAATCAGTAGCAATTTTATTGTCAATTCTATATGTCCGGTATCTATCAAATGCTTATATTCTGCTCTATTCCCTCAGTTCATCTTTGTTATTGCTAACCTTCACTACTTGTGGCAGAGCCTAACTAGTTATACACCAAACCAGCTCCCTTCTCCTGCCGGGCACATGGATAGACTACATTTCCCAGCCTCCCCTGCAGGTGGCTGAAGCCATATGATTGTGCATGATTGTGTTCTGGCTAATGGAATGCGCGTGGAAGTGTTGTCTGTGCTTTCTGGATGGCCCACAGAATCCTCTCAAGGGTATCTTCCTTTCTCTTTTCCAATCGTGAGCTGGATGGAAGAGACTCCAAAGACCTAGAAGAGGGATAAGCCACAACATATAAGGGCTTGAGTCATACTTTGGAGAAGAGCTGTCTGTCCAAATGAGTCACCCAACCAGGAACACCTGCAGTGGACTCTTGCAAAAATGAGAGGCAAACTTTTATGGTATCAACACTAGACTGTGGGGATATCTGATACAGTAGAAAGGCTGTCTCACTAATACACTACTAAAATAGAATAATTTCCCAGCTTCTCCCTCTCTATCCCATTGTTCATACCAAAATCATGTTTGTCTTCCCAAAACACCACTTTTTAACCATTACCTCCATTAAATAATGATTCATAGATGTCAGTCAATTGCTGAGTTTCTATTATGTTCCAAGTTAACTTCTTACATAATCTTGCAATTGAAATTCTTTCACCTGCCATCTGGGATTTCCACTTGTGTCTACAAGTTTGCCTGTCATTACAAACTCCACCCTGCCCTCTAGGTCTCTAATTCCTGGTAATCCGAATTATTTGCTGTTCTTGACATACGATTTAGATTATATGTTTCCATACTTTTGGTTCCTTTGTCCTCTTTTAAGGACATTTCTTTTAAGCTCCATTTCTTTTAAGCTCCATTGCAAATGCTATCATTACCAGAAAGCTGTATTTCCCTGTACCCCTAGCTAAATCTCTCTCTCTCTCTCTCTCCATCTCCCAACTCCCACAGAATTTTATTTTTTCCTCCAAGTTCTGCAAGTGCAGGGAGGCTGGTCTCACATCTGCCTTGTCCACCATTGGAGCTAGCACCATGTCTGGCACATAGTAGGTACTTTGTTGAATGACTATCACTTACTCACTGGGGCTTAGCATAGTGCCGGAAGTTAAATATATCATTGTTTAATGAATGTAAAATTCACATTTCTACCAGGTCACATCACTCTACAGTTTAATACTTCACAGCAGCTTTACTTTTCCATCCAAATATCTGTTGTCCTTCAGCACTCTCTAAATGATGGCTTTCCATTCCTCTAGTTACCTAAACCAGAAACCTAGAATGACTCTTCTCTCTCCCTCACCCCCTTAGCCAATCCCCACTGGTGCTACTTCCTAAGCAGGACTTGAATGCATCCTGTCTTCATCAGCCCCTGCTCCCTTAGTGCAGGCTGACATTGTCCCCAAACTGACCTTACTGCCTTTGGTCTAGGCTTTAACCTTTCCACACCTAAAGTCCACTAGCTATGCAGCAACCAGACAGTCTTTCTAAAATCAAATACAAATCTGATCTTGTTCTTTACCCGTTTAAAGTCCTGAAAAGGCTCTTGATTGATTTTTATAATTAAGCTCTAGGTAGACCAAGCATGATCTTCAGATTTTTATAAATCAGTTTGTTCATTAACTCAACAAATAGAGATGTAAAGCATTTCTTCTAAGTGTCAGCTACTGTTCTTTGTGCTAGACGCTACAATAATGGGGAGGAGGGACAAACAAAATCTGCGCACTCATTGAGCTTACATT
>NW_012136969.1:3548383-3550421 GCF_000956105.1 Propithecus coquereli | reverse complement strand
TCTAACTATAAATAAAGTCTCATATTAAAAATAAAAGGGAGGATTATGTTACACATTTGATTAAGGATCCCCTGAGCATTTTGGAGCTTGGAGCAATATAACAGTTAGCGATTTTTCTAATCCAAATGACCTACCTTCTAAAACATCTCATTAGAAAAGTTTAGTGAGATGATTGTAAAGCAGCATCTTAGAATTCATGGTAATTCTTTTCTCCAGAATTCTGACCAGGATAAAGAATATTTGATGCATTGTTTAAAAAAAAGAAAAATGCTTTAACGAAAGTGGAGAATTTGTTATGTAAAATATTAAGGCTGGGAAACCAAGACAATTATTCTGAAAAAAAGCTCTTTTCCACAAATGTGCCAAACCAATGTTATGAATCAATATAGCCTGGTTCCAAAGGCATGAAAAGAAGTGAGTACTCAATTTGATGTCCCAGTTCTCATAACATGATATCTATGATACCCTGCAGAGGAGGCACTTTTTAAATAAGAAGTTCTGAATACACACATATCTCAGCTACTTAAAGAAGTCTGTGCAGGGAGGAGATTAAGTTCTGTGGAACTCCCTACTGGCCTGTGTGAAAAAGTAGGGTGGGAGAGACATCCTGGTAATAATAATTCCTCAAAATGTTCTGCAAAGTGCAGGGATTCATTCCCTTATGGTTAATGTGACAGTTTAAAAAATACGTCCACAAATTCTTTGACACTTGTTGTTATGGTTTGATTATGTCCCCCAAAAGTTTATGTCCTAGAAATGTGGCCCCCAATGCAGCAGTGTTGAAAGGTGGAAACTTCGGGAGGTGATTAGTTCATGAGGATAGAGACCTTGTGGATTAATAGATTAACCGATTATCAAGGGTGTGGGTTGTTTATCACGAGAGTAGACCTGTGATAAAAGCCAGTTTGGCCATCTCTAGTGAACCCCCTCTCCATGTGATGCCCTGTACCACCTCAGGACTCCGAAGAGAGTCCCCATTAGCAAGAAGGCGGTTATAAGATGCAGTCCCTCAACCTTGGACTTCCCAGCCTCCAGAACAGTAAGAAACAAAATTTTCTTTATAAATTATCCAGTCTTAGGTATTAAGTGATAGCAACATAAAATGGACTAAGATACTCCTCCTATCCAGATTTGGGGTCTACATCTCCCATGCTTGAACCAGGAGGGGTTTTGTGATTATTTCAATGAATAGCATAGGTCAGAAGTGATACAATGCATCCAAGATTAAGTCATAAACATGAACATGCTTCTCTCCTACTCTCAGGAGTACTTGTTCTCTTAAAACCTGTGGCTCTATGTCTGCTCTGCCCCAGCTAGCTCTGGCAGCTGTTTGACCATAACCACATGAGAAACTCTGAGCCAGGATAACTAAACTGAATACTTCCTGAATTCTTGGCACACAAAATCTGTGAGAGATAATAAAATTGTTGTTGGTTTAAGCCACTAAGTTTTCAGGTAATGTATTACACAGTAGTAGCTAACTGAAATAGTCCGTTTATAATGGTTCAAGAAAGAGTTGGGTTAATGTAAAATATCAGTACAGGATAATGATGATTCACTGACTGTGTTGTGTCAAACCTGGCCATAGAATCATACATATATACATTTATATTAATGGTAAGTAATGGAGTTTTAGTTTAATACTGTAATTATTTACTCATTACTCAGAGCCTCTGCCTTAACTGAGAAAATATTTTTAAGCATCTACTATATGTTAGGCACTATGACAGGCACTAGGAATTCAATGGTGTAAAAGAATGTTGCATACTTAATTTTATGAGCTTATACTCTAGTGAGAGAAACAAACAAAAAGAAGTAAATAAACAAATCAAATGATTACCAATATGGTAAGTGCTATAAAGGAAACTAACAAGGTGCTTGGGAAAATCCTACTTTTGAAAGGTGGTTAAAAGGTCCTCTTTGAGGAGATGTTGTTTAAGAAAAACTGAAGATAAAGAAATGACCAGTCATGTTTTTTTTGTTTTGTTTTGTTTTATTTCAGCATATTATGGGGGTATAGATGATTAGGTTACATATG
>NW_012136969.1:3546362-3548333 GCF_000956105.1 Propithecus coquereli | reverse complement strand
CAAGGCTTGAGAAAGAAGAGGTGGAAATTTTTATTATAAATTCAAGTCTGTCAAAGCCCTTCAATGAAGATTGAAAATCCTGCTCCCAGGTACCCCTTTTAAAACCCCCACCCAGACCTGCCTGTTCTGTTTACTTCCCCTCAGCTTTCCATAAATACAATGACTTGTATCTACCCTACTCCCATGACTGTGCTCACACTGGAATGTTATCTTTCTTCTTTCCCACATCTAAAGTTTGAGAAGTATTTTCCCTATAAATAATATTGCAAAGGCTGGTTGGATTCAGTAATATTATTAGCATAATTAATTCACTTAATATATGCAAAGTGCTTAGAATAATGACTTGCACATGCTATGTGCTCAATAAATGTTTGGCATTGATATAATTATTATTAATGCCATTATAATAGAGGATCAGCTAGATTATACTTTGAATAGGTTTTTGTAGGCTGACCTCTTCGTTAGACACCTTTTAATAATAACTAAGTGCCTTCTAAGCATTAAGCATGATGCTAAGCATGTGTCTTACCTCAGTTAATTCTCACAACATCCCTAAAATGAAAGTATTATTATTTCTCATTTAAACAACAAAGAAACTGAAGTTCAGGGAGGTTAAGGAACATATTCAAGGTGATACAGCTAGTAAATGCCAGATCTAGGATTTAGACACATGACTGTTCTGTCCTTAAGCCTATTCTCTTGGTCATGATGCTCAACTTCCCAACAAGACAATGCTTGGTCTACTCTGTACAGTTTTTGCTGTTCTCAGCATCCACCTAGAAGAAGGAAAGGAATCTGTTAGTGCCTAAAAAGCTGGAAAGGAATTTTTTTTACAAAAACACAGGAGACACTTCACATCCACACCACACAGAGTTTTGAAAAGTAGGCTGTGACCTTCTCTCAGCAGAGTAAGACAAGATTGATCTCTCACACTTTGTATCAGTTCTTTCAAGAAGACTTTCTGGCTCAACATTATTCATCCCCTAATTTCCTAAGAAACACTGATGTACATTCTCTTCTTAAGGTCCTTTAGTTATTAATGAAATCATACATTTCTACTGATTATATTTGTTTGGATTTTCTACCTGTCCTATTCAATGCAATATTCTTGAGAGCAAAGAACCATATGTGTTTTATAAAATGCATAGCCCAAGGCCACATGGCTTCTCTGATTGACTTCACTTCCCCAAGTCCTATCCTAAGGCAGACCAGGATAATGATGGTGACATTATATGAAGTGATATTTATTTGCTAACTAAAATCAGGTCCTACCTTTGAGTCTTTTTTTTTTTTAGGTGATTTGCATTGAAACAGAAATGTTATATTGTACAGTTACAGTTTGAACCTATAAAATAGTTGACTACTACAAGGAGCAAATCTATGACTATGCAACAGAGTTGAGGCAATATTGCAAAACAGAAAGAGCGTGGTCCTTGCCATCACAGAGAATAAAGCTTGAATCTTAGTATTGCCATTTACTAGCTCCTGGACTCAGGCAAGGTATTAATATTTAACATATCTGAAAATGTTCTCACCTGGAACACCAACATGCAGGGTGAGAATTCATCTTATGTAAGTAAAATGTCTAGCTCAGAGTAGATGTTCAATAAGTGGTAGGAGAGTGGTGTCAGGCTGGGAAAATTCAATGAGCCCACCCCAGTAGCAACAAGCTCATCTAGCACCCAGATCTTAGTTTCTAATAACATTTTCCAGTAAAAGGGCCAAGGATGCTTGGAGAAATGGCTGATTCTCAGGCAGTGGCAGGAAATATACAAGATGAGTTTATAACATCTTTTAGTGCCAGAAAGTAAGGAAGTGCTCAAAAAAACCACAGTGATAGAGGTATGTCAAAGGGACACAGGATTCAACGGAAAGAGCTCCCAATGGCCAAAGCTGGAACAATTTGAGCAACACAATATAGTAGCATTGGGTTACAACCCAAAGTGTAAGATAAATACTCATGAGTCCATA
>NW_012136969.1:3534336-3535432 GCF_000956105.1 Propithecus coquereli | reverse complement strand
TTAAATGAAAAAATAATAATAATAATATGGTTTAAATAAGTGATTTATACATTACCTAGCAGATTTTATACTTTCTGGAACTCTTAATAAACACTTGTACAAGTTTTAGAAAACACAACTTCCTCAAATATCATCTCACCCTGGCTATGTTAAAGAAAATTTATGTCGGGCTTCTCATGATTTGCGATATGTGAAAAACAGTTGACGGAGACCACACAAAAACGGTGAGATTTTTTTATCAAGCCAAGCCCGCTCTTGCTGCTCCAAAAACCAAACTCTGAGCATAACCTAAGACTCTATGGCAAATTAAGATATCATCAGTATGGGGATTGAAAAAGTCTGGTGGACACATGATGAATGAATGATCCGAAGTAAACCACGCTTCCAAACACAAGCCCAGTGGGAACACAGGAGATAGACAAACTTAGTTGGCCAGGAGAGTATGAAATGTGGGTGGGAGGGGAGTCAGAGGAGGTAGTTTGAAAACAAGTTTATTCAGGCAAAGAAGCACTTACATTATATGATAATATAGGGTCTATTATTTCCTTGCTTTATAATTGCTATCTACTGGATCCAACTTTCATCTCAGAATCTTTTCTGAGAAAGAATCTTTAGACAAAAAACAAAATTCTGCTTATTTTAGTTATCTTTACTCTTTACAAGATATTCCATGAGTTAGTACTCTCAATGCACTACTATAATTTGTCATAAAATATTCTAAACATGTTCCCTAAATGTAACAGGTTATCATAGTATGAAACAATAGAGTCTAAAATATGCGAGGATTATGCCTGTAATCTAGCATTACAAGAACGTTTTTTGCTTTCTATGTTTAAGTTTAAAGTCTATCAGAAGGCTTGCTTATTCTGCAAAACTCAGAATAAGCCTGTATGTGGCCTTATGAGTTCTAAATTGAAATAAATCCAAGCAATCAGTGAGTACCATTTGCACATTTATTTTCTGAAAAGAAAATATATATTTTTAAAATTATCTAATGTAGCGATATTTATTTAACTCAATATTTGTTAAGAAACATATCTATTTATTTTCTGAAAAGAAAATAATTTTTATTGTGGTAAAATATACAAAAAATTTC
>NW_012136969.1:3531966-3534245 GCF_000956105.1 Propithecus coquereli | reverse complement strand
CATCTGTCAGTTTGAAGGGATTTTTATTGTTGCAAATGGTGATTAATGTTGCCTTAATGTGGTCCTTGACATCTGCATGAAATCCTCAGGTTTATAAAGGAAAACACACATCTCTCTCTCACACACACACATACACACAACACCCCAAACTTCATCATAACTGTGAGTGCCCCAGAAATACTTGCAAAAGGCAGAATTTGATTGACAGCTAGAAACTGCTTACATTAACCATTTTTAGATTTTGCCCACTTTAGCTTTTACTTATGCAATTATATAACCTGATGGACAAAAATGCAGCTGTTCACAGACATCCACAGTGATTCCCAATAGCATGATAGTTCTTGTCTCTCCTGAAGATTCTAGACTCAAGCCAGCCATATAGTTATTTCTTGATTTTCCCACCTGAAGATTTTGTTCAGATTGGAGAGAAACTATAGACGGTTATCAACCTAAAGCAGTTCAAACTGATTTCCAGAGACCCTGACCAATTATTTGTTCATTCATTCCATAAACATTAACCTGGGTTCACTATGGGTTGGTTATGATAATTATGTTTTCAAGTCCCCACATAAATACAACACCACCCCTAACCTCAGGAAGTAAGCACTCTCTTACATAATGCAATACGTGTTTTGGGAGCACAGGCAAGGAACGATGAACTCTGTCCGAATGAGCCTGGGGCCTCAGTAGTCTAATGAGTGCATCTTAACATGAATTCTCACGTTTTCCTAGTTCGGTATATTCCCTTCAAGACCTCCATTTTGAGGAACACCTTCCCTCAAATATTTCAAGAATTCTTCAGGGGACATTACAGGTAATTTTTCCATTTCCAGCCTTTGTCCACTAGGCATCAAAATCTCCTTCATGCACTGCCCTTAACAGGCAAAGGTGCTTCACTATTGGTATGATGTGGAGTGGAGACAATTCCTTTCATATTCAATGCCATACTTTGTTTTCCAGTCATCTAAGCAGCTTTAAGCTTCTGCCCATAATCTCTTTCTCCATGGGGCTCATATGGAGTGACGGCGAACAGAACTGGAACCAGCTGCCTATCTGATCCATTTCCTTATGTTTTATTTGCATCCAAATGATATCATATTGTATGTATTCTTCCTTCTGCAGCTTGCTTTTCTCCATGACTAGTATTTCTATATTCTACATTGACATATGAAGACTAGGCCATGCCCTTTATTGCTCACTGCACTCTGCTGCATGAGTATAATTCTTACTCTCCAAAGTGGGTGCCCAACTGTTCTCTGTGACAGGGTTAGCTTTCCCACAACCTTGCCAACCCTTGGTATTATCAATTTGGCTGCTACCCAACTGATAGGGTAAAAAATGGAATCTCGTTATTTATCCCTAATGAAGAGTAAGGTTGAGCATTGTAATGGACACGCCTATGTGCCTCCTTGTATCTCTTAGCCTTACTTACCTCCCAGACTCTCAGCCATTTGCTTTGCTTTTGCTGTGGCAGCAACCAACAGACTTCATATGCACTTGTGGTTCTACTGCCTACAGCCAAGCAGTTACCTGCTTGGGAATGCAGGATTTCCACCTTGGCTGTCAACGTGTCCTTAGGCCAACCAGCTCTCTGATTCCTCCTGCCACTTCCGGGGAGGTGAGATACCACATCTCAGGCACAGATTCTACTTCTGGGTGACCGTTAAAAGAGTTCAATGTCATGGCACAGGGAAATTAAGCTCCATCAGACTAATTTTGAACAGTGGAAAACCAGGAGATTACAGGGATCCAGGAAGACAAACTCCCCCTCCCTCCCTTCCACAGCCTCCTCTGGGGCATGGTATCTATGAACAAGCTGTTCCAAAGATGTACCACCCATCCAAGTAGACAGACGTGCTATTCAACTATCTCCTCTGGGCTTTTTGTGAATCAGTGGCCAGAGTGTAACACATCATCTCATGTTGTTCCCTTTCCTTTCCTGCCCCACCCCTGCTTCCCTAACAAGCCTGTAACAGCTTGTACTTGTTTTCGGAGATAAGATTCATCACCAATTTCTGGAGAATGTAATGCTTAGATTGGGTGTTTCAGAAAGATGACTGTGGAGACATAGCGGAAGGTGAGTAGGAATTAGGGAGAGGCTAAGACAAGGAGATATGTTTTTAGGAGATTATTTCATTTGGGCAGGTACCAGAGTTGGGATGATGGCAGTGGAAGTAGAGTCACATTCAAGAGTTTGGAAATTAAGTGTTGATTATATCATTCCTAGAGAGAGTATAGAGGGAAGAAGGATAAAACATGGGTTAACAACAGTTGTTAAA
>NW_012136969.1:3517593-3531311 GCF_000956105.1 Propithecus coquereli | reverse complement strand
ATTACCAGCAGTGCAAATCTACTGCTTTGAAACTATTTGAAGCTGTTAACAAATGCTTCTGGAAGAATAACTTTTAATGTTGTAGAGAAGATTGGATGAGAACGATTTACTGTAGGAATTAGGCACTAGGAATGTTGAGGCTCCAGTAGGTTAGAGGGTCTCTTATAGTTTAAAGAGGAGGACATCAAAGATAAAATTCACCTACTTCATTATTTTTATTTAGGATAATGCCTCTGTCTAAAATCCATAAAACAAACTGCTCTTTTACATAAGCTGTATCTCCTACAATTATACACACACACACACACACACACACAGATATATACACAAACTCACACATGTTTTTCCTTTTTTTTTTTTTTAAGTAAACTTTTCAGAGAGTGCAAAGAGAAACTTCATACCAGTCTGGGGAATTGAAATCCAAAATAATAAGCTTCAACTTTTCAAAATATGACTTGCACTCCACAATCAAGATGTCTGAGCTGTTTTTCATTCAGGTGTCAGAACTGTATCCTGCAGCCAAAATCTTCAACTTCTGAAAATCCCTCTAAAAAAATTGTAAAGCTTGTTGCAAGTTATATCCTAATTAACATGTTACTTTAGAAAAGGTGTCATAAGTGAAAGTTAAAGGGATGAAAAGCTCAAAAGAACACCTCACATTGGCTAGAAACTTGCTTTTGGTTTCATGGAACAGTCAAGATACCAGAAGGGCAAAATGAGATCTTGGATCTATATATGTGAGACTATAGAGTAATGCTGCTTTTTATTAAGAACAGACTAGAATCTATCAACTCAAAGGCATGGAAACCCAATCAGGCTATTATCCACATTGGGCAGTTAATTATTTGAAACATTTTTGAGACTTTCTGCACAATCCTGTGGATCTCTCTAATGGTGACAAGTCTTCACACTGAGACACTGGGCAGTTTTGGGAAACAGTCAAAAGTAGTTCAGAGTTTGGTTTGGTGAATAAGATGGATTATAGGATGAAGAACCACCCCCTTTTGATTTTAAAAAAAGGAAGGTTGATTACAAATTGATGAAACTGACTTTCCTGTGCCTTATAAACTGGCTCTGGGGAAAATTTGCAAAGTGAAATTTTGAAAGTGTTTTAAGAAATAGTAGTATTACCAGAATAAATATATACAGATTCTAAAATGACTACTTTAGAGAGGAAAACATACTTAGATGTGTACAAATCTCTCCAGCTTGCTATAGAATGTAAAGCTTACACTCAATATGTTATTTTTAATGCATTTCAAAGAAAATAATATGTTACAAGGATTATCTAAATTCTTACATATTTTTAATACCTAGTGTTTATTTTAATTGACAAGTAAAAATTGTATATATTTATGTGAATGACATTTTGATATTCTATAATTGCAAAGTGGCTAAATTAAGATAATTAACATACACATACTTCACATACTTTTTTTTGTGTTGAGTACACTCGAAATCTACTCTCTTAACAATTTTCAAATATACATTATATTAACTATAGACAGCATGATGTACAACAGAACTATTGAACTTAGTCCTCCTAACTGAAATTTCATGTCCTTTGACCAACATCTCCCCAATTTTCCCACTCTGGTAAACACCATTTTACTCTCTGTTTCTATGAATTCAACTATCTAACACTTTACGTATGAGTGAGATCATGCGGCATTTGCCTTTCTGTTTCTGTCTTATTTCACTTAAAAAATATCCTCCAGGTTCATCCATCTTGTTGAAAATGATAGGATTTCCTTCTATTTTTAAGGTATATGTACCACTTTTCTTTATCCATTCATCCGCTGATGATTATTTAGGTTGATTCTGTGCTGCAATGGACATGAAAGTACAGATACCTCTTGAACATATGGATTTCATTCCCTTTAGATATATACCCAGTAGTGGGGTTGCTGTATCATATTGTAGTTCTATTTTTAATTAGTTTTTAAAGGAACCTCCATACTGTTTTCCATAATGGCTATACTAATTTACATTCCCACCAACAGTGTGCACGGGTTCCATTTTCTCAGTATCCTCACCAGCATTTTTATCTTACCTTCACGATAGCAGTCATCCCAGTGGGCATGAGGGGATATCTTATTGTGGTTTTAATTTGCATTTCTCTAACGATGTTGAGTATTTTTCATAAACCTGTTGGCCTTTTGTAAGTCTTCTTTTGAGAAATGTTTTCAGGTCCTTTGCCCATTTTTTAATCAGGTTATTTGTTGTTTTGCTATTGAGTTGCTTGAGTTCCTTTTATATTTTGGATGTTAACACCTTATCAGATGTATGACTTGCAAATATTTAAATTCTTGTATATTTTAAATCTCATTACCTTATAGCCATAATGCCTATTCCCTCAATGTAATTATGGGAAGCATTTTATATACACTGAATTCAAAAGTCTTTTACAGACAGGTGGCTGATGAATTACCAGATCTTTAATTCATAAATTTAACTTGTTACACTCATTTGGTTTATTGTGTGTACTGCACACAAACCCTGAATGATTCACACAAACTATTTTTTACTCATAAAAACATGCCAAAACCTTTTCAGAGAGTTGCTTTTGTCTCCTTTTAGAGTGCTCATTCTTCAGTGTGTATAAACAAGCAAATGCTTTGATATTCAAATTAATGAAAGCAGTGGAAATGAAAAATGAATCCATCTGAAAATCATAAGCTTCCTTTTGATACATATTAATGAAAAGCTCACATGCAAAAGAAGTTATTTGAGAGAGTATCTACCTCACATGCAATGAAAAGCTCCCTTGCAGGTAAAAACAGATGAAAAGGTTATTTTGCAAGTAATCACAAAATCAAAGTTCTAGTTCTGCCTCCCCCAGAATAGCAAGTGGCTAGAAGTGTGGGCTTTGAGGTGCAGGTAGTATGAATTTAAGCCTTGACTCAGCAATTTTTTAGTTGTGTGACCTTGAGTAAGCTAATCAACATTTTTGAGCCTTAATTTATTCATCAATAATACAGAAATAATACCAGTACTAATTTCACAGAGTAATTTTAAGAATGAAATAACTGTATATGCAACTTGCTTAGTGCAGTGCCTTGAAACTTTATTAGTTGTTTTTTTACGTGCATCAGTTTTCTCTCCTATAAAATGGGGCTGTTACCCAATTCGTCAGTCATAAATAAATGAGATGACATAGAAAATTTAAAGAAAATTTAAATGCTATGTGTATTGTTATGAAGTATGAAATGCTCTTTTGCCTATATCACAAAGAATAATAAAATACCTTATTCCCCCATACTATTTCAGACTGAGCATACATTTTCCAGTAGTTGCATCTCCTCTGTTAGCAATGGGGGTTGGGTAACTTTAATCTGGGGTAGTTGAGTTTCTCCAGGCTTCACCAACAGATGGGATCACAGTGGCTGTAATAAATCAAATTTCAGTGGTTCCTGCCCCACCTGTCCAGGCAAGACCTGCATGCAACTCCATTTCCTGACCCCCTCGGCCTCTCATTCAGATATGTCTAGTGGGCCCCACAAGGTATCTTATGTGTGTTCACAAACATCTCTCCTAGTTCTCATCATCACATGACACTTACTAGGTTTTTCCTTTCCCATTCATCTCTCTTGGTCAATGTTCATGGAGAACAAAGCCATTTGAGGAAGGGCCATTGCTGCTGCTGCCAACGTCCACCATGTAGAGCAGTCACACCAAGCATGGTGCATCTCAGTGCTCACACAAAGCTGTGGACTCTCTAGCCATGTTTAGAGAAGGCTCTGGCTCTGCACGTCCCCCCTCAGCTTTGCCACATTGCTTAGAAATGGTGCCTTCCATTGGGCTCAGATGGGGCAGATCACGAAGGCAAATAAATGTCTCACAAAAGCCATCATGTTGCACTCCCCTGGCCCATTTTCTCTTCCTCCTCACCTTGACTCGAGAAAATAGAAGCTAATAGGCTGAGTAGTAGTTATCTTCTCAGGTGTACACAGATAATGCTTGATTATAAAGGAAGATGCAATGTGACTCAACCAGACACTCCTTCCAATGAAAAATAGTAAAGCCTAGTGGTTAAAGAATTATTCCCAGTAATAAACAGAAGATTCAACCTCCAGGTTTCTTGTTTACTAATATAACATCTTTAAATCTCAATGTCTTTTTCTATGAAAATTGGGATACTAAGGATACCTTCTGAGCCATTGACAGAACTGTCAGTCATTAAGTATATAAAACACTAACCATAGTTCCTAGCTTGTAGAAAGCTCTAAAAATGTCAGTAGGTATCAAATAAGATGTCTTTTTACAATATACCTTAACCTTCTTTGTGTGTATATCCATAATGCCCATTAATATATAAAAGTATAAAATCATTAACATTTTCACTAGAATGATATACCTTGATCATGCATGTGCTGGCTTATTCATTTTGGAGAAATAATCCACTTTTTGACATTAATAATAAAAGTAGGCTTCCAAATGGCATTGCTACTTATAGTACATTTGTACAGAATATTAATATCATTCCTTTCAGCCAAGAAAACATTTTATCAAATCATTTTTCTTGATCCTTATACATCTAACCTTGTACCAAAAAAAACCAAATTGCTGTTTGGGAAGGATTGCTGTAAGAGGAGGATTCATTCAAACATTTGCTGGGAATGTACTCCTTCATTCGTTTATTCAAAAGACACAGATTCATGTCAACGAAACGCTAAGCATAGAACTAGGTGCCAGATATATGGGATACATAGGGGAGGAGATGGGTCTCAAGGTGTGCAGAACAACATGAACAATGCCAGGCTTGATGTATTAGATATGTCTGGTATGCTGTCTTGTGCCTAGAAAGCTGAGCTAATAGTACATGGGGCAGGGAGTCAGTAATGAGTAGCCTGGCTTGACTGGTGTGGTAGGCTCATCTGAGGAGCAGTGGAGAATAATAACCACCAGCCTTTGGAGTTCCTCCCTCTCTACCACTCCCCTGTGGTTCACTCTTCAGTCTACCTCACCCCCATCCCAGAACTCACCATTCCCTGGGCATGACCACAATCTCCTTACCTGCATCTCTGGCTCTTCCATATCTACTGAACTGCCTCTTTGGATTTCAAAATTAGAGAAATTGATTGATTCTTCCCCTTAGCTACCCTATGAATTTGCTTTAGTATATGTGCCCCACTCAAGCTAGATACTATGATGGTTTAACTCTCATCTTGTATGGTCTTGCATCTTCATAATATTATGGGTCCACTGCCATGACACCTGTTCATCCTCTAACTCTACAGTCCCGAACCCCCCTGAGGTTGTAGACCGGTAGCAGTAGCGGTCCATGGCCTGTTAGAAACTGGGCTGCACAGCAGGAGGTGAACGGCAGGCAAACAAGTGAAGCTTCATCTGTATTTACAGCTGCTCCCCATCGTCATTTGCATCATCACATAAGCTCTGCCTCCTGTCAGATCAGCAGGGGCATTAGATTCTCATAGGAGTGTGAACCCTACTGTAAACTGCACATGCAAGTCATCTAGTTTGCACACTCCTTAAGAGAATCTAATGTCTAATATCTGAGGTGCAGCTGAGGCGGTGATGGTAGTGCTGGGGAGTGGCTGCAAATACAGATTATCATTAGCAGAGAGGTTCCACTGCACAATAAATGTAATGCATTTGTATCATCTCAAAACCATCCCCAACTCCCTGTCTGGTCTGTGGAAAAATTGTCTTCCAAGAAACTGGTCCCTGGTGCCAAAAAAGGTTGAGGACTGCTGCTCTAACTTGAATCACTCCAACTGCCAGAGTCTTGCTGGAGAAAGACAAAGATATACTAACTCACTTTATAATAAACATGTGATAGCCTATGTCAAGGGCACTGTTAGTATGGCCCAACAATCTCTCTGATTTTTTTTATTACCTAAAGAAATTCTCTCAGAGTTCATCTCAAACTTCAAAAACTCAAGCTTTGAAGTGCAAAGACCTTGCTTTAAAATCTATCACCATAACTTACTAGTTCAGTGAACTTAATCAAATAACTTACTCCTTCGATTGACAAACTTCATCTCTAGAGTCAATATCATCTGCCTTAAGTGTGTTATGGACGTGTGATGGCTGTAAATGAGATCCGGCAGGAGATCATATGTTTCCCCCCATCCTCACAGGGACGGTGTTTCTTTGTCAGCCTCATCCTGTCCTGGCTCCCAGGCTCCCCACACACTCCTCTTTACAGTGGAAGGAAATCTAGAGAGGCCTGGAATGAGCCACCATTGAAGTCAAAGTTAAATGAACAGTATTGAAAAGTAAAATCCAGGAATCAATAAAAACATCACTAAGCTTTCCCCCTCGAAAACATAATCTGGTGAACCCTAACATAAACTATGGACTTTGGGTGATGACGCTGCGTCAATGTAGGTTCATCAATTATAACAAATGCACCACTCTGATGACGGAGATTGGTAATGGAGAAGCTGTGCATGTGTGGGGCCAGGGTGCATTTGGGAAATCTCTACACCTTCCTCTCAATTTTGCTATGAACCTAAAACTGCTCGAAAAAATAAAGTCTACTTAAAAAAAAAAAAAAAGAAGAGATGTCAAAAGGACACAAGAGCCCACCTGGAAGAGCTTTCAACGGCCAAAGCTGAAACAATTTGAGAAATGAGATAAATAATAATAGTATTGGATTATAATGCAAAGAATAAATGGACAAGATATTTTGAGACTGTGAAATTTCCTGTTTCTCCTTAATTACAAAGTGAAAAGTAGTAATTTTCCAATGGAGAAATCCGACAGGCACCACCTTAACAAGGTAGTCCAGGCTAACAACACCAGTATTAGGACATACCGATATCACATACCCACTGATACGATGTACTGAGAAGGGCATATCACCTCTGTGGTGTTCTTTCCAAAACGTACCTTGGTCTAATCAGAAGGAAGAAAATAATCAGGCAAAACCAAACTGAGGGGCACTCTACAAGATAACTAACCAGGATTCTTCAAAAGTGTCAGGGTCAAGAAAGATAAGGGACTGTTAGAGACTAGAGGAGGCTAGGGAGACATGACAACTAAATGCAAGGTGTGATCCTAGATTGCATTCTAGAAAAAGGACATTCATGGAAAAACTGGCAAATCTGAACAAAGTCTACAGTTTAGTCAGTAGTATTGTCCCAACGCTAATTTTTTAGTTTTAATAATTGTACTAACGTTATATAAGATGTTGATGTTAGGGAAAGTTGGGTGAAAGGTATACAAAAATTCTCTGTACTATTTTTGCAACTCTCTTTAAGTCTAAAAATATTTCAAAATAAAAATAATTTTTTTAAAAATATAACTTATTTTCCTATAACTGAATTTAAATTCCCTTATGAGCCCCTCTGCTGAGAAGAAAAAATTTAATCTTTGTCAGTTCAGGGTCCTCCTTTGACCTGGGGTTTTGTCTACATTCTGGAGGGTTTCCATGGTGCCAAAGCACAGGGATAGAGGTACCAATCCTGAAGTCGACCATAGATTTGACAGATGATAGATGGTCATTTCTGCTTGTTCTTCCAGTAGTGGTATACTCAGGTGATTTCTAATTGTCCCATAGTCCCAACCACAGGGCCTCCATGGCTCTCTATGCCACATCTGTGCCATGCCTGGTTCTCAGTAAACATACAACTGCTCTCCTGCCCCACAGTGAGGGGAATCTGTGACGCTCTCCCAGCCCCATCTGCCTAGACACACTACCTGGACTTTTCCTTCTCTCCTATCATAATCAGGCTGATGGGGTTGCTGGGAGTGGAGGTGGGGTGGATAGGAGAAGCCTATTCAAACTACAAGGGCTAATGGTCTAGAAGAGAGGTACAGAGTTTCACTAGGCTGGATGTCAACATAAATCCACCCTTGCTGGAGGAATCCCCAAAAAAGTTTTTACCAGGCCATGAGCCAACTCTTGGCAGCCCAGGGCACCATAGAGGAATTCTGAGATCAAGCTGTTTCCCAGATTCTACCTAAGAAAAGATATGTAGGTCCCTCTACTCTTGTATGCCCAAATCTGTCTTTTCTTTATCATTCCACACCAGTCTCTGCTGGAGGGAGTAAGAGGTAGAGCTGTTCATCAAGTCCAGTCCTCAGCTAAGCTCTCCTTACTTCCCTCCAGCTCTCTCCATCACAAGACATGTGTGGAATAGAAAACAAAAACAGGATTGAGAAAGTAAGAAATATCTCCTTTCTTCTCTCCCCTCCAGGGCCTGGAGATTCTGGCTAGATAAAAGAAGGGGGTGATAGCCTTGGAGAGGCAGAGTGGCTCAGGGTTTTGTACTGCAATAGGTGGGGTCATTAGTGCTTTGAAATGCATTTCTAATTTGTCTGGAATCTTTCTTCTTCTCTTTTTTATTCTATCAGGAAATTCTGATTTTTCTCTTTTCTTTCTTAAATGGACAAGTCTGTGTGTGGCCCAAAGGAGAAGAAAGAGGGAACTTGAGACCTGGACCTTCAAATTTCTTTCTAAATTCTCCTGACATGTCACCAGGGAGGAAAAGGAAGAAGGGATTAAACTGAACGTTTATCTTTGGGAATACTGAGCACAAGAGACTGAATACAAAAAGGCCCACTGTTTCTTCTTAACTGATGACCGAACCCTGGGGGTAACTGAGCCCAGAAATAATAAGGGTCACCATCAGTGTCAGTGATTCATACAGCTGAGTACCGAGTCACATAACGAAGAATGGAATAACCACTCAGAGATTGGGTTAAGACCTTTTAAATGACACTGAACTATCTGTCAGAATAAAATTTTACCGGCTTTACAAATATTCAAAATTAGAAGTAGACTAGAAACATGTGAGGATTTACCACAGAATGCTAAAAGTAGATATATTTTTTCAAATCATGAGTTACATTCAGGTAGTCCCCAGGGTCAATATCAGGCCTGAAAATCTGACTTTATATTAATTCTAGTTGGAAAACTCAGCTATTTGGGTATCAGACCTTGACTCCACTTGGCAATGAGAGAACCTGCTTTCCCAGATCAAATTGGATCCCTCACCCGCCATTGAGCTGTCCTGAATCCATAGATGGCCTCAGAATTTTCAGATGACCTGAGAATGGCTGAAACGGGAAGGTGCTCTTGTCTAAGTCAAAGAGGATGCTGTGAGTGCAGCCTGGTCCAGATGTGAGAGAGACACGTGACCAGAAAAAAAGAACTGGGGGACAGAAATAACCCAAGACAGTGTTAATGGTATACAAGGATGAAGAAGACACATTGAAAAACAATTTCTATAAAAGTTATACGTGGTTCTGAGGGATGAATAGCACTTCCATGGGAATATATAAACCTGTGGGTCAAACGTCCAACACATACTCCCAGAAGGAATTAGGGATGTTTCACCTAAAAAAAAAATCCATGGAAATAACTTTAAGCTGTTTCATCTAGCCAAAGTAGTCAAAATAAGATCAATGAGTAAAAGCTACAGGAAGACAGATTTTAAGGACACGTAAGGTAAAATGTTTTACAAACTGAAAGACAGAATGGGTCACCTTTGGAGCATATATAATAAAATGATTAAGAGCACAGGTTTGACAGTCAAAAAACGTGGATTTGAATCTTGAAGTTGTGTTACTCAGCTTCTCTGGGCCTCTCTTTTCTTACCTGAAGACCATGGATAATCATAGTATATACTTCCCCAGAACACCAAAGGATTAATATGGTAATGCATACATAGCACTCAGTGCCTGGCACGTAAGACTCAATACATGCAAGCTGTTAATATTGCTGATTTCCTATTAATAACTCACTTAAAGTAGATGAAATTAATAGTGTCCACCAGCAAGAGAAGCCTCAAAACATGTACCTCAGTGCAGTGTACCTCTCCATCCTGCCCATGTGATGTGGAACCATGTAGCCCAACACAATAAACCAGACAGATCAATGAAGTTAAAACAAGAATTCCCACATGAGGTAATGCAGGGGGAAAAACCCCATCAAATTGGATTATGACATAAAGGGCCTCTGTGTGCGTGTTGAAAATATCTGTAAGTGATTTTATATGACCTGAAGCAGAATACCAAGGGCCAGTAATTACATAAATAATGGAGCAGGAAGATAGCATAGAGTATTTAAGGTTATTCAAGACAATGAGTAAGCATAAAGCTGCCATTTGAGAGGAGAGTGTCTTAGCCAATTCTCTAAGGAATTGATTAGCGGATCTTTTGATTTACTTGAAACACTTGGTCAAACTGCTTTCAGAAAGATAAACACAACTGTCTCAGCCGGAGACTTAAAGCTAAGCTATCTTGAATGAAATAAGAACTCGCAGCACATTTCATGGCCTATTACTTGGTCTGAGAGATTGTTTTTATTAGGTGAGTATCAAAAGAATGCTTCCTGGATTAGCACAGGAGAGGAAAGACATTTAGATCATGTTCATTGTTCACATAAATACTCAAAAACAAATTAAAGTTCCAGATGATCCTAGACAGGACGCAAAAACCCTGCAAGGAAAATAGAATTTAATCTTATTCAAAGTGTGCAAACCTCCATCCCACTGATAACCTTTTTATGTAATCATCAGTTCGACTACAAAGAACTCGAAATCCTAGAAACGAACTGAGGAGCTCAGGTCAAGCAGTCCACATGGAGCCTTTTGCGTATGAAACGGACACGTTGTTACCCAGGAGCAAAGAAAAAAGTGCCTCTGCTCTGTTCCCGCCACAGCCCATCCTCCTTCATGCTCGCAGCAGGGCCGGGGCTCTCCTGATCGGATTCCTGCTGGTTCAGCTCCTAATGGCCTTCCTCAATTCCTGTCTTTTCGCTTTTGGCTGACACAGCAAACGCGCAGGGAAGAAGTCTGCAGTGTAGCAGGAGTCAGAGACTCGAAACAAAGAAGGCTCATTTATTATTTATTTATTTGTTTGTTTGTTTCTTTATTTGCAATTCTGTCCGTCCAATGGTCAAGGATTTCAGTGGCTGGCACCTAGGAAAGGCACTAGAACAAATCAATTTTCAATGACCTCAGGGATCACAGGGCACTGGATAATAAGTAGTAAGTCTTTGTGAAGAACGACTCCCGTCTAAAAGAAGGGTTTGTGCAGAGCACAGCTGAAGATAGGTAGGAAGGCCTAACAAAAATATTAACGCCTTGACTCCAGTACACCAATATACTATTCTGGATTCTCTTCCAGTTGACTGTGTCATCAAAGCGCTTCAGAAGTGTCGTTGGGAACATTTTCTGATGCAGGTCAAAGGTTGTGCCCAAAGAAATGAATGCACGAGAGGACCTTGCATGAGAAATTACCTTGTGAATCTGAAGCCTTTGTGAAAGTTAGGTCATAAAATTTAGGCTCTCAGGAGGATTAGGTTTCATCAGGAAATTGTGGTTCAATATGGACAAGAATATTCACATTAATAATATTTTTTACACTGAAGTATATGGTAAATAGGGTTTTATGTTTCCCTTTCTAGAGATTATTTTAAGTACCAGAGGCTATCGTATGCTTCTAGTTTCTTGCAGAATAAAATCTTGTCTTCCCAGCCTGATACACAGGCCACTTATGATCAAGCCCCAGACTATCCTTCAAGCTGCATCTTTTCCCTACAACTTCCAAACCCTTTACTGCAGCCACACAGAAGTGTTTCCTTTGTATTCATTCATTCATTTACTGATTCATATACTCATTCATTCATTCAACATACACATAGAATCTCATTTATTTATTGAAATAAGCTTATAAACTGGGCAGAGTACGTATTATCATTCCTCCCACAGCAGGGTCATGGATGCTCTGTTAAGACATTTGAACTTAATTCCTGAAGGACATGGAGATTCCACAAAGGGCACAAGGATTCAAGGTATTTTTATCACGGAACTGACTTGCTCTGATTTTTATTTTGGAAAGAGAACCCTGGAGGCTTTAGAGTAGGTGGGGTACAGTAGAGTTGATAGTGGACACAGAGGATATTGTAATGATCCAAGCAAGAAATTATCAGAGTCTAAACGAATCCTGTGGTGGTGGAGATGGAGAAATATGAAACCAATATGAGAGACCTCTAGGAGGTAAAGCAATGGAGGGCTTGGTGGCATTGAAAAAGGAAGTGAGGGAGAAGAAGAGTCGAAGAGGAGACCTGGTCTTCTGGCTCCAGTCACTAGATAATGGCGGTGCCACTAACTGAAATGGGAAGTACAGGAAAAGCAGGTTTATGGGGGAAGGTAAACATTATACTCCTACGTGTTCTGTTTTTGGCACTGTGTGACATCCAGGTTGAGATGCCATCAGGCTGTTTTTGACATGTGAATCTGGGCTCTTCTGAATGAAAATATAAAAAATGGGTTAATATAAAGTGTATATTTTGTTCTGTTTCTATTCTGCCCTTTTACTTTCACCTGACTGACAGAAGACTTTAAGCACTAAAATCTTTTTAACACCAACTTAGAAGTATTTGTGAGATACGAAAATATAGGCAGTGTTGCTGAGTGAGTAAACTGGCACAGCCTTCCAGGAAGGGCAGTTTAGCAGTATGAGTCTCAGTTAAAAGCATGCCCATCTTACGTGGAACATTTAAAAAAGAAAAAAAGGCACAGTGGTTTGCAGCTCCAGTCAAAAAGTGGAGTCCATTTCTCTACCCCTTGAATCCGGGCTTGGCCATAGAACTTGCTTTGGCCAATGGGACATTAGAAAACATGACCGAAGCAGAGGAGAGAAAAGTGTTTGCCCTCTCTTAATGCCAGGAAACCTTCTGCCAGCACATGAACAAGCCCAAGCTAGCTTCCTATAGGAAAAAAGGTAGGGTAGAGAGAAGCCCCAAACCCCAGTCACCTCAGCCATCTCAGCTAACTTGGCCATTTCATCTGTGCTAAGTGAGGCGCTGGACACCCTAGAATGTCATTTCTTGACCTTGCCACTATTGACATTTGCAATCAGATAGTTTTATTGTGGAAGCTATCCTGTGCATCGCAAGACATTTAGCAGCAGCTCTGGCCTCTACCCACTAGATGCCAGTAGCACTCCTCCTTCCCCTTTGTGACAGACAGAAATGTCTCCAGACGTTGCCAAAAGTCCCCCTGGGGGGCAAAATCACCATTAGCTGAAAACCACTGGTCTAGACCATACTTATTGTCACAAAAAGATGTTCAGATTTTTTTTTATAATAGTAGCAAGGAACATTTACTATGTGCTTATTATGTCAAATACACTATGGCATATTTTATGTAGATTATGTCACTTAATTCATATCACAAGCATAAGAGATAGGTATTATTATTATCTATATTTTACAGATTAGGGAATGAAGGACAGAAAGGTTAAATATCATGCCCTAGTTTACCTAGCTAGTAAGTAGTAAAGTAGGGATTTGAATTCAGGCAGTCTGTTTCTAATATAACTCACTTACCTGCCATTCAATTGTGACTTCTCATTACATATTAAAATCAGGTTATAGAAGAATATGTGTACTGTGATATTTTATTTTTTTAAATGAGGATAACTGTATGTATGCATAAAGAGAGCCTGCAAGGATATATATCAAAACGTGAACAGTGGTTATCACCAATGCATGTTGGAATTACACTCTTTATCTCTAAATTAAAAAATAAACATCTTCCTGCCTTCAGAGGGGTGTAGAGTAAGTGGAAAAGAGTAACATATGTACAAAATAGCTATAAAGCAAGAATGAAAATGAAATGAACACTAGCAGAAGTAGAAATGTAACATGAAAAATTAAGTAGAGAATGATTATTTCTGATTAGAAGCATCTGAAAAGGTGGGGGGACATTTTTGAAAGCCCTGAAGGATTGTTAAAA
>NW_012136969.1:3489260-3517543 GCF_000956105.1 Propithecus coquereli | reverse complement strand
GAATTCAGGCAGTCTGTTTCTAATATAACTCACTTACCTGCCATTCAATTGTGACTTCTCATTACATATTAAAATCAGGTTATAGAAGAATATGTGTACTGTGATATCATTTTATTTTTTTAAATGAGGATAACTATATGTATGCATAAAGAGAGCCTGCAAGGATATACATCAAAACGTGAACAGTGGTTATCACCAATGCATGTTGGAATTACACTTTATCTCTAAATTAAAAAATAAACATCTTCCTGCCTTCAGAGGGGTGCAGAGTAAGTGGAAAAGAGTAACATATGTACAAAATAGCTATAAAGCAAGAATGAAAATGAAATGAACACTAGCAGAAGTAGAAATATAACATGAAAAATTAAGTAGAGAATGATTATTTCTGATTAGAAGCATCTGAAAAGGTGGGGGGACATTTTTGAAAGCCCTGAAGGATTGTTAAAACTTTGACAAGTGCACATGGGACAAGAAGGTCTGAGACATGAAGCAGGAATAGGCAGGGCATGCTTGTTGAAAGGCAAGAAGTCTGATGCAGCTTGAGAAGTAGGAGATAGGATGGGGAAGAGAGTCTGGGGCTTGCTTTTGGACAATATTGAGAATGAAGAGCTTAGACTTCATGCTGAGCTACTACTCACTGTTGAGGAATGTTGTGATAATGATTAGAGATGCATTCCAGATAGATAGATGATTGAATGATTGATACATCAGGCAGTAGTAGTTACAAATAATTAGAAGTTACTAATTAGTTACAAATAATTGGAGGGAATGGGGACAAGAGACCACTTAGGATATGAATGAAAAAATATAGGCAAAATGATTACAGCCTTAACTAGGACAGCAGCAAAAACCAGAAACAATACCAAGTACGGTAGAGAGCAGAGAATGGAAGCTCATCAACATCAGCATTTAAGGGAAGATGGAGTAAGATAAGCTAGAAAAGTAGACTGGAAATAAGAAGCCACAGGGGCAAAAGGAAAACTATGAAAGGACAATGTCCACGAAGCCCTGGGAGGAGACAAAGTGAATCTAGAGTGACGATAGAATTTGGACAAAACATTCGCTTGACAAACAGAAGGCGAAGGAGGCCAGGTTAGAGTCGAGAGGTGGGAAAAGAGGTGCAGAGGCTGTGAGATGAAAGGCTGAGAGGTGGTGGTCACACAAAGGTTTCATAATTTCAGGTTTTCGAGGTGGGAACAGTTCTAGTTTGTCTAGGATCAGTTGGCGCTGCCATTAATAGGCACCAAATTGGGCTAATTTGACTCTTATAAATATTGGTTTTTATCAAGTTGGCACGACCACTAGAGAGACCGACACAGACACCTGATGCACTGGGTACTCTCCATCATCCCTCCTCTCTCTCCTGGGGTCCTTCTATCCTACTCCACATACTCGCACGTATGCTTACGATAGCCCCTATCCCAGATGCTGCCCCTTCATGTTTGGTTTTGTCAGGAAAAAATAAATAGCAGAAAACACAACACCTACTTATTTGGGAACTCTTCCTCATAGATGTCTGGATGTCAAAAATTAGACCCAAACCCTTCTTGGAAAGCTCAAATGCACAAACAATTTTTACTACTTTTCTTTCTTTTATACTCATGACTTCATATTTAAAATGCAACCCGCTCCATGACTCCCCTTCGCCTCTCAGAGTAGACAGAAAACTTTCTCAATGCATGTATTTTTTTTTCCAAAAAAGACACTGAGGAAGATTCAAATCAATTTAGAGATCACAGAATCACAGATCCTGGAATATCCTAGAAGCTCCTGTTATGGTTGTTTGGGCATAATAAACTCAAAAGAGAACTGCTTTCACTTACTATCTCATGTAAAAAAAAAAAAAATCAAGGCTCTTACTAGAAGCATCACTCTTTAATGTATAGATGTATATACATGTATATACTGACTATTTGCATTTTCTCTAAGTTTCTTGTTCATACACTTTGCTTATGTTACTATTGCCTATTTCTTATTTTGTAGTGCTCTTTGATAGTATGTTTACTAACCATTGTCTGTCATATGTACTACTGTGATTTTCCATGTTTTAAGGCTTCATTGTCCACAGGTACTAGTGAATGGCCATCCTCTGGACAAGGGCTCTGAGTCAAGATTTTCCCTGGCCTCTGAGGATCTGTGGCTACTGAAGTATGAGTATTCAATGCAAATGCATTAGGAGATATGCATGCTTCCTATTATAAAATCAATGCTTCTATGAATCCCCCTGAAATGAGACAGCATCACATTAATCTTTATACTGTACCTAAAGAAAAGGAAGCCTTTTCCTGGAAAAGGATCTCTGCTTTATTGTGATTTACTATCTCATTGTAAGCCCCATTTTTTCTGGATTGCCTTACACCCTAAAGTGGTGTATTCTTCTCTGATACCTTGTAGGAATATATAAGAGACTCAGTAAGAAGTTTACATGGTTTTTGAGAGGCCCAAGGGCTCTAGGATCCCTGTGGCTTTTAATTAGCTCAGGGTTGGCCTGGTGCATTCTATCTCAAATGCTCACCAGATCAAGGATTTGCTGTCTTATGTCTATGCCTTTTGTCTTCCCAATGAAATGATAAGCTCAGTTGTCACTTTTCATTTTGCTTTTCAGGAGCCCCAGTGTTTTCTTGGACACAGAACAAGGCTATTTGGCGTCTCTCCCTGTGAGTAATGATCTATTTATGGACTAGTTTCTCTGGCACATTTCTCCTGACATAGTTCTCAAGACACAGAAAAAGAAGAAAGGAAGTTGGGCCAAATGGCACCTGAGCATGGCAAATGGGATGAAGGCGCAGGTGATTCAATCAGTGAGTCAACACATTTTTGTGGAGCTTCATCCATAGACTAGGCTGGGGTCCACTTGCTAGTATGGTGTAATTTGAAAACCACAAGACTCACCTAAGCTAAAACACTTCCTTCAACATTAAAGATTCAGCTTCTAAGGATCTTAGCAATATCTTAGCCATGATCAGTAGCCTGAGAAAAAGAAACATAGCAGGAATCAAAAGGGGCAAGAAGAAAAAGAAATTGAAGGGCTGCTCAAAGAGAAGCAGCTGTTCAAGACAGACTACAGTCACAGATGTGTTTGGAGACAGAATTAACCTACAGCGTGAGCATTATAAACGTGTACTTTTAAAAGGCACAAGTACTGAGCATTGAATGGTGAGGAAATCATATGGTTCAGACTGAGGGTAGATTCGTGCCAGCTACAATGACGCTGAAAATGAAAAGAGAGAGAAATTGAAGTGATACCATTATAAGAGTACAATGGAAACTTCTTGGGCTGATGAAGGAAGGGAAGGTGTGTTCCTCACACAATCCATAGAATAGGCACCACAGCGAGGCAGAGCTCAGCTAGAGGACAAATAGCTACTAACTGGCTAAAAGACAATTTGCTTGACACAGTGCTCAGATACACCCTTAACATCCTTTCTGTGATCTCGTTTCTCAATGGGCATATGAAGTCATTAGATAAGATGACTACTCTGTAACTAATTCTGATCACAGCAACGTGGAAGGGTGGGAAATATCCTCAAAACAGTTACATGAGAGTTCACGATAGCCAAGGAGGAATATTGCAGGGACTTCCTAGAAGAAAGGAACAAAAATCCCTTAAGCTAAAAATCTAGAACTAGCTAAAAGGACTAAGTGTATGTGTGTGAGAGGAGGGGAGTCTCGGTGTAAAAATAAGACTCAAAAAACTGTAAATGATTCTGCTGAGGAAGAAAAGATGAGCTATATAGAGAGACCATGTGACTATAGAAGGGGGATTTTCAGTGAGTCCCTCTTGAAAGACCATATACTAAAGGGGACATATAACCAAGATAAATGCATTAAAATAAAATAATTACAAGGAGTTGTGAGATTGGTAACAGCAAGAGTGAACTAAGGGAACTGAGTGTTGAGAAAATGTTGGGAGATAAAAAGAGGTTTTATTGGGTTTTGTAAGAATAAAAGAGAGAAAGAAGAATTGAGGCTGATGATGGAGAAGAAACGATGGAACTTGGCAATTTGGTGCCCTTCAACAGGGATGTGGGGGAAGTATGGATGCAAAGATGCAAAGATGTCTGGGGGAGAAAGTGGGTGTCTTACATTAGGGGTCAGCAGCAAGAAATGTCTAAAATGGGCAAGAGAGTAGACACAGACAAAAGCAAGGGAGAAAAGGGGCAGAAACCTGGAGAAAACCGAGGGAAATGTCAGAGTAGAAATTATCCTGGGTGAAGTCCATACAGAACAACTGATAAAGTGAAGTTTGCACTCAGTGGGCCCTCAATGCAGTACACTTACAGACACATACATGCTTAAGAAAGCGTATGTTGCATTTTGTAGGAGTAAATCAATGTTGGTTAGTTAATAGGAATTTCTGTAATGTTGGCAGAACTTGTAATTTTTTGTTGGTTTTTAATGTCTGTACCTGAAGGATGTTGCTGATATTTTTGAAATCCAAGACCAAGGAAAGGGGAAAGGCAACTGACATTTATAGAGAATAAATAATGTGCCAGAGATTTACAGACAGCTCAGATACTCCTTGAAACAATCATATGAGGTAGGTGTTGTGAGCCCATTTTTAGAGGAAGAAATTGAAAGTCAGAGAGGTTATTTATCCTATTAGCTCATCAAAGCAAGTAAATCAGAACTGAAAATCATCTGTTGGATTCCAGAGCCCAGGTTCTTCCCATTGGGCAGTACAGGATATTATGAACTTCAGGTATCAGGCGGCATCATCACTTACGGCTTACTCAGCTTTGGAGCGAGCCTCTTATCTGACCCTATCTTGCTAAAATATGCTTCTTTAGAATGATCATTTGAAATCTGTAATCCAGGGCATTTTTGGCTCATTCTCTCTCTACCTATTGCCAGTTAGGCATCTAGCTTCCAACTCTCTGAAGCGCAGAGTCATTCTATTCATTCATTGCTCTTTTGGTTCACTTACTCATTCACTTCCATTTGCTGACTCATTACACTTCCATGTATTCACCAAAGATTTACTGCATACTTAAATATGTCTAATAAATCAAAGAATAGGAATGTGTCCAGTTTCAACTACTGCCTAACTGTCAAGATCTCGATCAGCCTGTTCAGATTCAATCTGGATTATTCATCCAGTTGAATTTTCTTGGTGATTTTGGTCAAAATAGTTTGCTCCAACCTTACAGAGGTAGAGGGCATTGGGACCCTTCCTTTAGAATTGAGTTTGATACTTTCAAACCACATGGCTATGTCTGGCAAGGCCTTGGTGCTTCTATTTTAGGTAAATTTGAAATAGCTGATTCCTTCTGGATCAGTTCAGACCTCTGCTCCCTAGACCCTTTCCATTTTCCTTTTTCTGCAGGCAGCACCCCTCTCCACCCACCTACAGTTTTAAAATAAAAGCTGAGAACCTTCTCCACTTCTCTGGGTAATCTCAGACACTCTTCATATTAAAAAGGGAAGATAGTAAGCATAAAACTTAATAGGCTTAGGTAAGTAATTCTGGGCAAATTAGGTAAAGTGATTCCCTGTATGAATGCCAAGCATGTACTATATTTACCATAGAACACTTCCTAGTTATATCAAAGAGAAACACATCTGAACCTAAGGTGATTTCTATCCTCAGCCAGCACATGCATTTCCATCTGCTTCAGACTACACACTTTGGTTTTCAATTGACAAATGAACAACAAAAATTTGAGCTCCACATTCCTGGAAGAGTAACTTCATCCCCCTTTCATTTTCTGTAAAACAATGGGGCTGACGGAGTAATGTTTTAATAACAAGTACTTGTGAAGAATTTTAGAATTCACCCTCCAATACATTACCTCAAAACAATCGTTTTTGAGTCACCCTTGTCTTCATTTTAAAAATGAAGCAATTAAATCTCAGAGGAGTTAAGACAATTCTCAGCTACACAGTGAGTAAGCCACACAGACAAGGCTCAGACTCAGATCTTTTGACTGAAATGTCACACTCTTTACAATACATTCCACTATTTCTAAATGATCTCTATATTCTCTTTCGGGGGGACGCGTATGAACTGCAAAGTTACCTGGAGGATCATGGGCAGGTTTTGCATTAGGGGTCCACAGCAAAGGCTGTCTGAAATGGGCAAGAAAATAGAAAAAGACAAATGCAAGGGAAAAGCAGCTCTGGAGAAAAGGGGCAGAAGATGGACGAAATGTCAGAGGAGACATTATCCTGTGTGAAGTCCATACAGGGTGATCGATAAGGTGAAGTTTGTGTTTCATCTCCTATGATAATGGAACTTTCTTTTGGTCAACAGTGTCATCACCTAAGTTATAGCAGTTTCCTAAACTCAAACCAAGAAATAATTCAGAATTACTTTTGAAGAGAAATAAAAGGTTCTCAAGCTTCTTGCTGTGGTTCTGGATGTTCAGGAGCAGGTTTATTTGAAAGCTGAATCTATCTTGAAGGTAACTCATCATTATTTTCAGGATGAGGGGAGTGGGGAAGCTAGCACCTGGAGGAGAAAAATGAGACAAAAATCTTAGTGGGTAGATACTCTCTTTGCTACAGAAGGATGTGGTAGATCAGAAAAATTCCTAGATAGAAAGTATTCTTGGTGTGATCCATACATTCTTTCTGAAGGAACCAGAGGAAAAAGAGGCCCGAGTCTCCTAAACTGCCTTCTTGGATCCACAACAAAGAATCCTGAATTCAAGGAAAGGTAGAGGAACAAAGACTTGCAGCTAAGGTGAGAGTCTGGTAAGAAGAGGAGAAAGATAACTCTTGGACGAAGGCTCATCCTTCGGTGAAAGACCATATGTGGGATTCTCTCCTCCATATGCCCTACTTGGAAAAGCTATTAATTATCTCATAAATTCTGATTTATTCTCAAGTGACTTTAACCTTCTTGTAATGTCAGTCAATTCATTCACCCAGTTCTGACTGATTAAATGTCTCTTCTCTCAGTTCTTCTATAAATTCTATTTTCTCTAGAGGTATAGAGTTTAGCTTTTCACCATTTGCTTACAGACTTGTTTTCCTGGAGACTTTTATGAAAGGGGACACATTTTAAGGGTGCAAGTCATCATATTCTCTTTTAATATGGTTAAACTCTGCAAGAAGTTTACATTTCCTTTTAATCAGTTTGGCAAATTTCTTCCATGTAGCTGGTATTTAAGTGTATGAAAACTTCTGCTCAGAACAAGAAAACCATAAAACATCCAATAATTGTTCTCCAAAGCTTGTTTCCAGGCAACACTGTCACACCTTATATGGCTTCCCCAAGAGAAACTCTGGGCACAATTTTGGATAGTCTACAGCTTTCGCATAGCCCCAAATTCCTCCACAAAACTGCTTCACAGGGCTGCCATACCCCAGATCACACAGACGACAACAAACTATGCTGAACACCTGTCAGCATTGCACCCAGAACCAAACCTACTAACCAGAGGTGAACTCATATTCAGAGATCTCAAGAGAGCTAGATTTCCTATACAAATTTACATTTCCTTAATAATGGATCATATATAGAGATAAGAAGGTATATGTGCTAAGTGTTTTTAGTTTTCCACAGGCATTTTCTTACCCTGATTCCTTAATCTGGGTCCAATTTGTATATTTTATTAAAGCACTATGCAAATGAATCTTTATATAAGATAGGGTTTTATTTCTATGGGTATCACTTAACTGCATCTTCTTCCACATGAACTGTACCCCTTAACCTGGCCATCTTCCCCCACATAGACAGAGCAAGGCAGAATTCTGCTCAAGTTAGAAGAATGTTTTAATGTTTCAAGGTCCCAGTGAAATGGACTCTTATGCATAAGTAGGCTCCCTGGCATGTGCCCAAACTACCAGAGTCCCATGTGCCCGATAGCCAGTGGTTGCGGCTGAAATGCCTCTGCCTCATTCAGAGGAATCCTCTAGGACCAAGCCCCAGCCTGGGCCCCCATTATCCACCATGAATGTGTAGATCTGCCTTGTTCTGGGTCTCTGGAGCTATCTTATATCTTGAGATGTTCTCTTGCTCTCCTGCCTTTCAGATCTAGTGATTGCTACTGGCTTCTTGGATGCACTCTCAAAACGCTAATTATTTTTCCCTCCAGTTCATGTATTCAATAAATTTTAATTAAATTTATAGAATGTGATAGGCACTATTCTAGGTCTTTGAGATGTAATAATGGACAAAATATACAGAATCCCTCATCTTGTGATGCTTCCATTTTAGTAGGAAGAAGCAGGTCACAAATATGTAAACATACATATGAAAAATAAGGTGTTTATCAGTACTACTGAAAAACATAAATCAGAGTAAAGAGTTAAAGAATAATGGTTGGGGTGTTTTAGGCAGAATTATCACAGAAGGCCTGTCTGATGACACTTGAGCAGAGGGATGACGTGGTGGGAAAGGGAGACATGCAGATTTCTGCAGAGCAGGCATCCCAGACTGAGTGAACAGCAAGTACAAAGACACTGTGGTGAAAGTATTCTTTGGGGTGCTTGATAAACATCAAGGTTACCGTCTCTGCTCTAGCTGCCTGGATCCTGGCCAAGCACAGCTCAGACCCGATCAGTGTCTATCTGGGGTACACACATTGGGTCATAAACAGGGGGAAGGAGTGGAGCCCTGGAGCCAAAAAGCAGATGCTGGACATCTTCTTGTTATGGGGTGTGAAAGGAGATAACCCAGCACTGCGTGGGTGGCTGGGATTCATATTGCTCACACCTCAGTTCTATGATTCTGTGCAAGCATTTATATGTGTCTATGTCCAGGTAACCTACCAGTACAACTAAGGAAAATGAGACTTAAAATATGCATTTAACCAATAGTCATAATGTTGTCTTCATGCTTGAGAAAGCACACATTATCATCAATTCCCAAGAATTTCCATGAAAGTAGAATGATACAGAGAAAGAGGGCTGAGATTTAATTTTTAAAGTGGAGTTTTGATGTGTTTATCAAATTGCTTCATTTTCTCACCTCTTGCCATGCTTCTGAATTCCGTGGTTCGTGGGTCAGTAGTGACTAAAGGTGGTATTCAGACAAAGACCTGACAAAGTTTTGGGGTTACCAGCTTAAGGAATCATATTTTCAACTTGTTTGTTTGTCTTGATTTTTTTTAAATAAAAAAAGGAGGTTACAGTGTAATGGAGAAAAGTGTGACAACTCAAGCTTCATATCCAAGTGGTTCTGAGGGCTATATCAGCTATATGTCATATGCATATGATAAATAATGAATGATAATAATAGCTACAATTTCCTTAGTCCTTATTATGTTATAGACTCTATGTCAAGGCAAGTAATTTATTTGTTCCTTATAAAATCTCTGTAGGTGGAGGGGTACTTTCATATCTCCATCCTACAGATGAGATATCTGAGAGTTAGCAAGACTGAGGGATTGGTCCCAACATCACAAGGCTAGTGAATGGCAGAGCTGGGGTTCGAACTCAGCTCCATCTGACCCCATAGTCCAAGCTCTTCGCTCACCTCATGATCCTGCTTCCAGAGCAGGGAAAGATAATCAGAGTATTTAAGAATTGGAGTTTTCCTTATGCTTCCATCATAGAGAAAAATCATCAGTTAGTATAAGAAAGAGTTCATGACTTAAGCTGGCAGATAAAATGCATTTGTTGTAGCATTCATTCCTTAAGGTTCAAGATGACAAAAAGCTAAATTGAAAAATTTCTGCCAATATGTTTATAGAAGAACACCCTCCCTAGGTAACACGGACACCATCTCATCACAACATTACAATTGATTTTTGCCCAACTTCAAAGTGTTCTTCCAATGGGAGAACATCAGGCCATGGAGGAGAAGATAGAGTGCAGTTAGGGCTTAGGTGGGCAGGAAGGGGTAGGAAGATGGGGAGGCAATCTGCAGTAGCTTGTGGGCAACAGCATTTACATACAGCATGAGTTTCATTTTGCTGGGAATTTATTGCTCAAACTAGTGTTTTTGAATTCCCTAGAATCCTATTCCTGTGTAGGAGCTGTTTTGCAGGCAGGTGTAATGGAATCAACACTGGCTTAACAGGCTGGAAACCAGCCTGTCTTTCCAGCCTCTCCAGCCACCAGTTGTGGGACCCTGAACAAGTCAACCTCAATGGACTTCAACTTTCTCATCTGGAAAAATAAGATGATTGGAACAGACTATCCCTTCCAGCAATTCTTTGAATCAAGGATAATTTATAGCTTTTACCATTCATCAAGTTCAAATTAAGTTTCCTCTTTATGTTATCTCTTGCTAGAATATGAACTCTTCAAAAAGTACATGTTATAAGTAGGTAGCTACTAGAAGGAGCCCAGAAAATATTTATTTATGACTGTATCTAAAAAATATATATGAGAACAGATGGCCAAAGGACCCTAAGATATATCAGCTTTAAGATGGAAAGCAGAATTCATCATTCTTATACACAGTAACATTTACCAAATGTTTATTAATCAAAGGAAATTGGTTCCATTTGAAATTGTAGCTAAAAGTCAATGGCAGAATAAAATGTAAGGTATGATTCCACCTTTAAAAAAATATGTAAATGTTAGTGCACAAAAAAAATTGGAAGAACATACACCAAACAATTGACAGTGGTTTCCTGGGAAAGAATTTGGGGCAGAAATGTGAGTGATATTTACTTTCTACGCCAGGCACTTCATTATATAAGCGTTTTGTATACCATTATAGTACGTATATATAATTGTTTTAATTCATTTCTTAATTGCTAAAATACTTTAATTGTTCCAAACTAGCCTGGCCAGGAACTGTAAAAAACTAAACTCGAAAGATTTTCTCAAACCTGGAGATATTACCTTGCTTTTACACTGCAGAAAAAGAAACATAAGAGAGATAATGTTTTTTCCAGTTAATACAAGTGTGAATGAAAAGGTCTTCCTTTTTTTTTTTAGTTCCTATGACCCCCAGGAGAGAAGGCTGTGGGCTGATTATTAGAGCATTTGAGCGTGTGGGTTTGCCTGGAGCACAGGCTGGCAGACGGGAATGATGATAAAGCCAGCCCGGCTTTCAGAGCTGCTGAGCTGAACAGCAGTCCTCTCACCCAGATATTATTCTTGTTAATTGTATCTGATTCCACTTAATTATATATTTCATTGAATTCAAATGTTGGCGGGGGGCAGGTCACTGTTCCACACTACTCATCAGAAACCTCAATAAAAAGAGCACCCCAGAAACCCTTGATGGTCAGCCGCGCAAATACATTCCCCTTCATTGTGACAGATTTGCTCCAGTAAATATGACCACCTTTTCTTCTGTGGCTCTGAGCATTTCTAGAATGCTTGATGCCATCATACCCAAAGAAAAAGCCCTTTCTAACATAACTGAGACAATATAAAATAAGGGCTTTCGTGTCATGTAAAAATTTATGAGATTCACGCAGAGAGATGTATTTATCTCCCACATGTATGCATCTCTTTTCTCTGTTGTTGCTGATGAATGGAAAAAGATAAATGTACCAGATAAGGAGGAAATAACGGCAGGACGTGGAGCTGACTGTTCACTTCCCATCCAGTCAACGCTGACAAGTTGCTGAAGCCTGTCACCTAAGGGGTTATGGGTGGCGAGAAGTTTATGGGGTGGTCTGAAACTCTAAGGCTTCAAGAGCCAAAAGGATTAAGCAGGGTGAGCACAGCCTTTGGATCTGGGTTTGAGTCCAGCTCTAGCTTTCAGAACTTGGGTAAGCTAATCCAACTTTCTGACACTTGCTTGGCTCAGCTGTCAAATGGGGATATCACTACCTATTTTCCAGTGTGTTGCAGAAACTAATGAGATAATATATGTAAAGCCCCTACTATAGTCTATAGTAGTACCTTGTAGAGTACATACGAGACACCCACTCAAAATTACCTTCCTTAATCTCTTTTTCTCCTTTCCATTCATGTTCCTTTTCCCTACTTTCCTATTTTTTAGTTTTTTGGCAGCAATAGCCAACTTCTGTCATTCTCCCTTCTGACCTCAAATCTTCAAAACAGGCCAGCAGTGCCAAGACCAGCCAAGTTGACGCGTGGAATAATTTTCTTCTCTTTTCTATCTTGGGTCTTGACAGAACTAAAAACTATGGTAGTAGAGAAACTACATGTAAATTTATAAATGAAGGGGTTAGTCTAGATGATCTCTACATTTTTCTCCAGCTGTGAGACAAAGAGATAAATATAATAGATGATAAGTAGATAGAGCTTTTATTCAGCTTTTATTTTTATCCTTTTGGCCTCATTTTTACAATGTGAATATGTTTGCCCTGAAATATTTACTTGCAGCTCATACTGCCATGCTGAAAGGTGTTTCCTTCACTATGTTCAATGAGGCCCTTGCCATACACAGTGTTACTGCATTCTCGAGCCAGCGCTGGAAGGCCAGGAAGCATCCTGTGCTGAGACCAGGGTCAGGCCAGTGAGGCACTTGCATCAGGCACAAAATGCAAGGGGTGCCAAAACACTCAGTAATCAACATAAATAACATTTTTAATGCAATATTTTAAAAAATCATAATGCAAAGATTCTGTAATGAGCAAAAATAACAAAATTTTAAATAAAGACAGGAACCAACCCTGTACTTGCACAAACCTGGTCCTCACCCTGGGTAGAGTCTGGGTCTGAAATCGGGAGGGGAGAGTTCTGGTCTCAGATCTGATACTACCCAGCTACAGTAAGTAGTGTCCTCAGGCAAGTCTCTGCACTTCTTTAGTTCTTGGATCCCTCATCTCATTTCCCTTGAAAATCTGATTAGATAACTTCCAATGAACCTTTAAAGGTGAAAATTCTATGATTTTCTATAACACAAAGCTGCATTATTTGGGGCACCATCAATGACTCAAAAGGGTACGATTGATTCATTCAATCAAAAACGTTTACTGAGCATTTACTATGTGCCAAGCGCTACATTAGGCACTGAACATAAAAAATTGGGGACTACTGGAAGACAGAGAAAGGGAAGCCAATCTTAGTGTTAGAGGTCGACCTTCCCTAGAAAGTAACTTTTGCCTAAATACCCAAAGGAGTTAGTTAGGGAGAGGCAAGGATGGAATTCCAGAAGGAGGGAACAATGTGGCCAAAGACCTAAAGGTAAAAAGAAACATCTCATTGGAGTAACTGTAAGAAGTTTAGTAGGGCTAAAACATTAATAGGATGGATGGGACCAAAAAAGAAACAAAAGCAGTGTTTGATTACAGCATAGTAGTAAAAGTATTTGCCCGAGTGCAAAGCAAAGAACACTGAGTTATGGGTCAGATCTGGGTTCCAGTCTTTGCACTGCTGCCAACTAGCGAGGTGACGGGGCTTCCACATCCACTGGGATTCTATTATAGTTTAGAACACACAACAAACTTTTCCATGAAAAGAGAGGCATTTAATTTCCTAAGGAATGTTGTAAACCTCATATCTGAGATAGTTAGAGTTTATATCCCTCAGTACCAAGAGGTGCTGTAATTAATACATGTAGTTATATCCCTGAAAACAATTTGGTAAACAGCTAAGTCCCTGTCATGTGATGCCTGTGAGCCTGAAGAATGCAAGGACCAGCAAGCAAACTCTCATCTTCTCCAGACAGGTGCGAAAAGTAAGCAACTAAGCAAACGTTATTGGCAGACACCCCCAGCACATGTCTACTCCACCTAGGCTTATGACAGCCAGGCTGGTCTGCTCCTGCCATATTTGTGTCTGCTGATTTAATTTCTGCACTTAGGAAGACAGGGAGACTGCTATTTATAGCCAACCAAAAACAATTTTTTAAATGAACACTTAAGCACACCATCTCTAGAGTCCTAAGCATAAAGTCAAAGCTTTATGGTTTTAACCTCGCTGTTGTCACACAAGATACCTGCCATTTATTGAGCACTTATTCTGTGTCAAGCTTTACAAGTACTCATCTAATTTTCACAATCTTATGCAACAGGTTCTACTACCATCTCTGTCTGAAGAGCAGAATTGGAAGCACAGAGAAGTAAACTGTGTACCCAAAGTCTCACAGCTGATAAGTGGCAGAGCCAGAATTAAGAATTCAATTAATTCAGGATTCTGAATTAATTCAGGTTAAAAGCCTGTCTAACTCTAGAGTCTGTGCTCTCAACCACTGTGCTACATAAACAAGGAAGGCTCACCAGCCTGCATGCCCAAGTGGCACCAATGGGGGCAGGACTCAGAGGCTCTGTCAGTTTCCAGGACACTCAAGGATCTGAATTCTCTGGGCTGCAGAAAGCACCTCAGTCATTTAGTTGTGGGGAGAAGAGCATCTTCAGTATCTGTCCTCAAATCCATCTTTCCATGCTCTCAGGAAGAGGTACACTTCCTCCTATCTCTCTGCTCCTGCTCCCCTTTCCCACACCTTTTGTTTTCCTTAGACACTAGCACTTTCCAACTGCTCCCCCTTGATAAAAACTGCACTTTCAGCTCACTGTACCTTCCCCCTATGGCCCTATAACTCTTTTCCCTGCCAGACTTCATAAATGACTGATAGGTACACATTGCTTTGATTTTTTTTTTTTTTTTTTACCTCTTATTCCCCGCTGGACTCTCTGAAATATGGTTTTTGAGCACACTGCTGCACGAAGATTGCTTTTCTAATGGTTACCAGAAGGCTCCTTTTCATTGTCTTTTTCAGTTCTTCTACTTTCAATCTTCTCAACGTCTCCTCACTTAAAATCAGCCTGGTAATTTACACATCTGATGAAGGAGACAGCTTGTACGATTACAAAAATGGGCTTTGAGACCTGACTCTGACCCTTACCAGCCTGGTAACTAGGGACAAACTATTGGAACCTCTCTGCCTCAGCAGTAAAGTGGGAAAAGGAACCTTGGGTGTTGTGGGGATTAAAGGAGATTCTACACATATGCACTTACACAAGGCCGACCTTGGTTAGGATTGCTTTGACCTTGGTTAGGATTGCTTCTAGCAAGTCTGACCACCCTTTCTCATGATTCCCTAAGGCTTTTACCTTCATGCCAGTTCTTTCCCACCTTGTCTAAGTATTCCCTTCCTATGCTCTTTACTGGTGCTTGTTTCTTTCCTTAATCCCTAATTTTTGCTAAATGCTGAAATTTAGTCTTTGGCTCTATGGTCTCCTGTTCTTCCCATCCTCTCTCATAGTAAAAACAATAGTTGGCATTTATAGTGAAATCACTATATGCTGGGATCTGTACTAGTGCTTTCCAGGATGTTCCAGTGAATCCCCAAAATCTATTTCTGTAGAACACCATTGAACCTTTCACCCTCCTAAGTTAACCTCCCTCCCCATTTCTTGGCTACCATTCACCCAGCTACCAATGGTCAAACCAAAGTGTTTTGCTTCACCCCCTGTAGTCAATTTGAAACCAAATTCTGACTATGCTTTTCTCCATTCTGATATCTCTTATTGGGATTTTTGGATTGGAACTCAACGTGTTTGGCCTTGGTTAAGTAAGGAATCTAGTTCCTAGGGCTGCACCATTAGTGGTTGGAACATGGGTGGTCTGGCCATCACCCCAGGATGCCGACATGCTATGAGCTCTTTGTATTTATTATTTTAGAGATGGGGTCTCACTCTGTTGCCCAGGCTGGAAGGCAGTGACATGATCATAGCTCACCACAACCTCTAACTCCGGGGCTCAAGCAATTCTCCCCACTCAGCCTCCCAAGTAGCTAGGACTATAGGCATACACCACCATGCCAGGCTAATTTTTAAGTTTTTTTGTAGAGACAGGTTCTCACTATGTTGCACAGGCTGGTCTCAAACTCCTGGCCTGAAATGATCCTCCCACCTCAGCTTCCCATAATCCTGGGATTATAGGCATGAACCACCACACCTGGCATTATGAGCTCTTTAAATGAGATCATGTGGCTTAAGAACTCCTTGATCCAAATTATTTTTAAAGTTTTTGCAAAGTACATGAAATCAGCAAATTCTGACAAGCAAAGGGGAAGGAAAAAGGATTCACATGTACTGCCAGCCTACTGTATATCATGAACTATGCTAAGTGACGTTGCTTCCAAGATGCAGTGATGATGTAATTTTTTAAATAAAAAAAATATGATGTCACAATGCTATTTCCTAGGGGCACTTCCGAGTACAGTTCTTCTTCATAGAGGTGGCTGAGAAAATGTGTTCTCATTTGATCTGTGGCCTCCCTGGAACATTTTGTCACTGACCTCTGATCAGTTGATCACCTTGGAGAAATGGAAGTCATGACTGGATTCCTCATTCATTTATTTAATTATTCATTCAACAAATATTTATTGAGTCCCTACATTGTACCAGGCCTGTGCTGAATGCTGGTGATGCAGCTGTGAATGCCTTGTTATCACAATGTAGCAAAGAGCTACACAAGTGAATAGTGGGGAAGAAGAGGGTGATAGGGAAACACACAGAGGAGGCCCTTCTTGAATTAGCAGACTTTACTTTCCTCATTTGTCTTTCAGATATATCTCCTCCTGTCCACCCCTATGGCCACCACCCTCATCATTTCACACCTATATTTCCACAATAAGCTCCCTGCCTCCAGTTTCGTCCTCCTCACTGTGGTCACAGTCATCATTCTCTAATGCGAATCTGATCATGTGGTACAATTTCCCAGCCTTCTGCATAAAATCCAAGCTCCCTTGCTTGGGATAGTCCATTCACACTTGGTGCCTGCTTATTTCTCTGGCTTGATGTCGTGCCACTCTGCAGAGTTAAGAACCCACGTCTCTCACTACAGCCGAACAGAACTACTTCCAGTCCTCACAGAGGTTTTTTCCCACCCCGAAGCCCTCCTCTTCTCCTTGTTAGCGTTCGATACTCAGTTTATGTCAACCTACCTAAAAAACTTTCTTGATCTTCTTAACCCTTCTTGAGTTGGATGACCTCCCTTTGTGTCTCTCTCTCAAAACACTCACTCTATGGCATTAGTTATTAATTAGTGCTGCGAGGTGCTGTTCACCTTCTGTGGCCCTAACCCCATGGGATGGCTTACAATAACCCTAATTTTTCAGGCATTCTCAAATGTTTCCTCTGCCTGGAATGCTGTTTCTATCCTCCCCTACTTGGTAAAAGACTATTTATTTTTCAAGAATAACTCAGAGTTTACCTGCTCAAACACACCAGAGGAAGAAAAAAAATCACTTACGTGTCTATGCTATTGGCACTTGGTTTACCCTACAGTTATAACAGTTAATCAGATTGTGTCATAGTTAAATACCTATTTTCTCCTTGAGGACTGGGACCATTTTTTTACTTCTTTATTTTGCGTGGAAGGAGGCAGCAGGGCTAGGGGGACAATGAGCACCAGGCTCCAGCACATAAGTGCTCATGCATGTTTTCTGAGTGTCGAGAAAATCCAGAAGGAGGGATGGAGTACATAGTATACATGTTTAGGAGCTCATAGTACAATGTAAGTACAGATATATATTAACATATATCTCAATATATATATACAGCTAGCTCTGTACTATGTTCTACAACATGGTACAAAGCTATCCTCCTTTCTGACTACTTAATGTGTATTAGCCTTGTATGAACGACTAGATCGTAAACACTTTGCGGGCCAGAACTACATTATACATTTCTATATGACCTCCAATACTAAATACAGAATAGGTGGTCAATAAGTACTTGTAAATAGAATCCGAAAGTAATCAAAATAAATTGATCTTGCAGATAAAAATATATTGTAACAGAACCAATAAAGAACTCTAATAAAAAGAAAAATTAATCTCGATATTTTCTTGCCAAGATTTGCAAAGAAAATGATGAGAATGTTCACCATGAAATAAAAAGGACATATGCTTATAATTATATTTAAACCCCCTCTATGCCAATTTTAACTTGAAAATACTTCTGGAAAGGTCTTTACTCCACTAGTTATTTGAAAAATAAAGATAAAACTTTCAGATTTCTATCTTACGGAATACCCTTAAAAATCATAAAATCCAAGCTGTTTCAATGATCACTGTCCCCTTCCCCATTCCCCCTTTTCCCTTTCTTTTCTTTCTCAAAAACATCTTTACCTTTTTTTACACTGACTTAGGAGTCAAGGTGTCTTTCATCTATGAACTTTCCCAATTAATCTCATGTATATCATGCTTTCTCCCACTTGAATGAAGTCACCAAATGTTAAAAACACAAAAGGTCCCCATTGCAAGGAGCAGCACAGAGGCGATCCCCACCTGTCATCTCAAAGTGAAGAGAGCTCCTCTGATGACGGGTAGTCATCAGTGCTGCGTCTGAACTTCCAGTGTTTACTTCCACCAGCATCGGCTTGGTCCCAGCTTCCCCACACATTTCTCTTAGAAATCCAAGGTTCCCCAGGCACAGAAGAGCCAAAAATATACCTGTCCACCCATCCCACCTTCCAGGTACAAACAACATATCAAGATGGAGAAACTTTCACACTTTCTAGACCTAAAGAACTAATTTGTGATTGTGCTAAAGGTTATACCAGGAAGAATCGAGACTTTTATACTCCAGATGTGGGGCATTCCAGACATCTCCAAGCTAGAGTCCCACCCGGTGAACAGGAGCTGCTAACCATACAAACAGGAGAAGACACACATGGATTCAGGGAAGGCTGTAGAGTACCTCCCCTCCAATCTCCTCCTGTCTTAACTGGCCTCTAGTCACACCTCTCCTAGATGACCATTATCTGTCCCTCTTCCACTTCCCTTTGTCCCAGTCCTGGACTCCTCGCACGCTGACCCAGTCTCAGCTGTTCCAAAGGGCCATTAGATTTGAGGCTTTTCCCAGGTGCAGCAGGCGCTCTGCACTCTGAGATCCCCTCCCAATGGGGCTAGCGTTTGGGGGAATCCTTTTCTCGGAACCTTTTCCCTTGGGCCAAAGATATATTATGAACGGTGCCCGTCCACCAGCTAGATACCAGACGGTAGAGAATCTCTCCCACGAAAGAGGTTGAAAAGAAAAACGGTATCTCCACAAAGAAAAATAATATCCTAGAGTCCTCCACATATTCCACACGTGTGTGTGTGTGTGTGTCATAAAACCCCAAGGCAAAAATAAAGTCCCTGCTTGCCCCTGCCGCTGCCACCACTGCAGCCCCTATCCAGCTCCCAGAGCTGCCGCGGTGCTGTGCATGAAGACAGCACCTTCCCCTGGGAGGAGAGATCCTGGCGCCCAGCGTTTCTAGGAGGTGATTATGACAAGCCTTTCAGTAACTCATCATTCATCTCTGCACTGACCCGAGCCTCACCCCGGCGCCTTTGGCACTGACGCTGAATGAGAAAGGCTGCCCCTCCAATTTTCCAGGTGACACCCCCCCTACACAAACACACACACACACACACTCACTACTAGGCGCATGGGGCGCAGGTGGGGGTGAAAGGGAAGGATGGCAGGTACCCACGCCTGAGGGAAAATCAGTGTCAATGCTTACAGCTGGGGGTGAGAAATCCCAACCCCCGCCCGGGTGGGAGGACTTGGCATCAGCTACCTGCAGGGCGCCCCCGCCTGCACGCCCACCCACGGGCGCCGGCTCGCGTCGCAGCCCGGAATGCAGTCAGGACGGTGCAACGGGACAGAGGGAGCCTCCACGCCCCCTTTGTCTCCACGTTTCCCAAATGACACCGGAGGAAAGTTTACGAGCAGGGAGGGGGGAGCTTTCTACTGGGTCGATCTGACACCTCGCAGGAGGCGACCCTCCCTAGGTCCATCCCCCTCTCTATGCACAGCCCCGGCGCCGCCTTCATCTGCACCTCGAAACCCACAAGCCAAGCTTGGGCCACCTGCGCCGCCGCGTCGCGCCGGGAACCTGTCCCCAGCTGCCGCGGCGCAGCGACGTCCCGGAGCGGCCCGCGGCTGCGGACGCCGCACTCACCTCCGGCAGCGGAGCGTCCGCCCGTGCGCCCTACTGGGCCGTCCAGCTCCCGGGAGCGAGGTGCATTCAGGCAGCGGCTGGCGACACGCTCCCTGGGCGCTGCTGCATTCCGGCTGCGTGGGAGAGCGAGCCGGCGAGCGCGCGGCGCGGGCGTGTACGAGTGTGTGTTTGTGCGAGTGTGTACGCGAGAGTGTGTGTGTGTGTGACAGAGAGGGTTAGTGTGTGCGCGCGCCCGTGGGGCGGAGGTGCGCGGGATCACAGATTCCGCTCGGCGCCCATCCCGCGTCCTGCCTCCTCCGCCTCCTGGCGCTGCTGCTTGCACAGGGTCCAGGTTTCAGGATCTCCTGTTTGTTTAATGAAAGGAAAGGAGCGAAAGGCTGGCCGGGTGGGGGCCAGAGAGGCGGGGAGGGCGCGGGGCTGCGCATGCTCAGAGAGGGACACTGAGTGTTTGCTCCCGAGCCGAGGCAGAGCGAAGAGAGCGAGCTGGGGGAGACGAGATCAAGACCGAGCCCACCAGAGCTGTTGAGGCTCCGCGGGGTTCCCACGAGGCAGAGGGGAAACCCCGCAGCAAAGGTGTGCCCTGCGCGGGGACTCCGTGGCGCCTGCAGCACTGGGAGCCGGTGGCGGGATCCCCACCCACCCTAGGAGACCGTTTCTGCCTGGATCCCTGGGTAACGCCGGGCTGTCCTCCTCTATTTTTAGTGCTTGCGCCAGGCTTCCTGCGGGCCACTCTCTTGCCCTCTGCCCTGCGGGCAACCCTCGTGAGTCTCCCCAGAGGTCCAGGAAGAACCACAAGCTGCAAGTCGCCCCTGAACTAAAATGGGTTTCCTAATTTGTGCTTCTTTCGTCTCCTCCCAACTTCTACTCTGTGAAGAGCAGAAAAAGGCAGCGTCCACTCGGGTCCCAAAACAGCTTTAATGGGGCGTGGGTGAGGAGGGGCATACAATTAACCACTTCCAAAGAACAAGAGGGGAATGGAAGGAAGGTGAGGACTCCAAACTCAGCCTCCTTTGGTGACAGGGTTAGATGGAAGAGACATTTGCCCTATTCGAGAAGGCAAAAAAGAACAATGGATCCATTGTCCCCCTTGCCTGGAACGTCAAAGCAATTCTAGGTCTTTGTAAGTGAGGCTTCTGGCTACTTGGTAAAGTGGAAGAACTGTCAACTGGAAGAGAGTCCAGTAAGAGAACCTGAGCCTGCAATGGCACAGTAACCTGAGGCCAGAGGAGATGCCGGGCGAGAGCCTTTGCGAGTAGAGTGGAAACTCTCTTTGGTGAGATTGTGCTGTGAGCAAAACAGAATGGTTAGGACCCATTCAAGAGCTTCCATTTCAACCTCCTCCCTGTTTAATCACTCTGTCTCCCCCCACCGCCACCCCATTTTCTCTCCTACAGAAGAAAAGCTATCCTGAGCAGGGAACTCCCTGTAAAGATATTCCTATCTTCTGTTTATTCATTGTCTGGCCCTGCAGAAAAGGACCACCCTTGGCATCCCCCTGCTTTGGAGGGAGAGAGAACAGCCTGTCCTGTGCAAACCTTTTCTAAGCTTTCATTAAAGATCACCTCTGAGCACTTCAACTATACAGTGCAAGCGAGCAGATGCCTTCTTACTGAACTCTGACCCACATCCCATTCATCTTCCCAATAATAATGCCAAGTGACACTCGAACAGCAGGACAATTAGATCAAATCCTAGAGCACACCCGGAGGAGAGAAAACAGCAAGTCTAAATGCCACCAACAACAGCAAAGTTTGGGAGAAAAGATTCAGAGGAAGGAAAGAAGGAAGGGAAGCTCTTAAAAAGAGAAAGTGTCCTTGGTGGAGTGGCAGGTTCCTTCTCTCAGTAGCTCCTTGAAAGGAGTAGAATTGCAGCATCCCAGTGAGTCTGAATCTCCGTCCACCAGGGAGGGGAGATCAGGTTCTCCTGAAAAGCAGCAAAGCCTCTATAGTAAACCACTCACAGTATTTGGAGCTACCACTTCCATGCCTGTTTTTGTCAGGACTTCCCTTTGGTGCTAGGCTTCTTGGAAGGCATCCAAGACAGATCTGCCGTGTGGCCACATTCCCGACAGAATAGTAAATAGTGTTCACTGGAATTTCAAGGTGTCAGCATTGGCAGAGCCAATTGCTTCTTTGAGGCAGGAAAGGCGTTTTCCCTGCCCTGGTGCTATTTAAGCATGAGGTGAGTGAGTGCTCTAAATCCAAGAATGGGGTGAGGCTGGGGTTGGTGCCAGTCTCAACTCTGCAGTTCTATCAGTAGGAGACAGAACTAAGGCTCTTCCTCCTACGATGATAAGTGTCCAGGACTGCCTAGCCCAGAAGCACACTCTGTCTGAGCCTGGCCACGGGCAAGGGGGAAAGGGACGCCACTCCCACCCTCCCGCTGATGCTCAGGGACACCCTGTTCACTGTCTCAAAGCAGAAAGTAGCTCCAACAAGGTCAAGGGTGAAGAATTTATAAATTCGGAATTGCAAATAAAGTGGAATCCCTTTATGGTGCTTCTGCTGGGAGATGGTGAATGAGCAGCTCTGGAAGAGAATTTTACTGTTTAGGGAGAGTGGGGGAAACACAGGGGACAAATAAAATGAGATGATGTACATAAAACACTTAACATAGTGCCTCCTGCATAACAAGTTCTCCACAACTTGTAGCTATTATTATTTTGGTTATTAACATTTTCATTATTATGATGTTTTTTAAAAAAGGCTGAGGAGATCTTTTTTAAAACAGATAAAAGCCAAATGACTTCCAATTTTCCTTCTGGCTTCCTCTACCGCCCCTCACCCCGCACCCTGATCACTGATGTATTCAAATCCATGTAATGAAAAGCATGCTATAAAAACGTGTGGCAGTGTGAATGGTGAATAGCTCCAATTCTCACCCTTTCACACTCAAATCTAGATGTAAGTGTGAGATAGCATTGTCTTTCAGTAACATGCCTCAAGCACTTTTTGCCACTCACATCTCACAGTGATTAAAGATCCCTCCCGCTTGGCAGGGGCTCTTGCTATAATACCTCACCTACATTGGCACACCAAGCTTTGTATTTTCACTTTTTTTTTTTATCTTCCTTCTAATTTTAGCTATCAAATGTGTTACTCCTCCAAGGTAACAGAATGCCCAAAGCCAATTAATATGCACACATCTGCAGATGGTTTGGAGAGAAATTAATGGTAAGAATTTCACTGGCTGCCAGTATTTTCAATGCTCCTTAAATTCAGATTTCAGACTTAGCACTCATCCCCTCTACTTAGGTAAAGAACAAACCCCAAACTTTGGACCTTCCTCCATCAACCAACCAAAAACACATGTAATGGCTTCACCTCCTTTATCAGCAAAATAACCCAGCAGTGTTGCATGGCTATGTATTAAATTATATATTTTAAAGAAAACTAGCTATTAAATTTTAAATAGAACTAGCTATTCAAAACATACCAATACAAAAAATTCTGGATTTAATGAAAACAATAGATGAAAAGATTGAACATGGAACTCTCCAGAGTTATGGATGCTGGAGAGATGTCTCAATTCTTAGAAAATATGTGAAAATAATTTTATTTTATATATTGGTGAAGTAACATGACTCTGCATTGATGCAGTGTGTGCAAGGGTTCTGCTCTGAATATTATCTAATAAATACAAAACACGCCATTTCCGTTCGAATTGGGTCCTACCTATAATTTTGGTTCTTTTCAAATACCACTGTAATGAGACAGATACATAATTTTTTCTTCTCGTATAAATTTCTTATATATGGCAATCTTTTCTGGTTCAGAAAAAGTGTCAAGCCATGACTGTGAGGGCTGAACTAGTGATTTCTTATTGTAAGAATCAAAGCTTTTCAGTGACTATCAAAAACTATTACAAAACTATTTCTATAGCCCTTTGCATATTTTCCTATTGTAACTCTTAACATCAGGTACCTTTTTATGTCTCACTTGCCCCCCACTTAGGTTGGTTGTGAGCCATTCGAGGGCAGAGTTTTATTTCTTTTTTTATGCTCCCGGTGCCTTGTGAAAGTAAGCAAGTAGTATATGTTCAGTAAATGTTTAAAGAGTGAATGAATAAATACATAGCCGAAAATGAATTTCTGTTGGTAACATGTTGACTTTGAAAAAGACTTCCATGTACCATGATACTTGGCACTCCTTACAGATGATGAAGTCAGTAGACACTAGTTTTTCAAATTTTGTGTGATTTTCTAAAAACGGGAGTTGAGAAAGGCAAAGCAGATTTTTGCAGATAGTTTTTGTTTCCCCTTGGAAACATATAAATCAAACCCATTCTAATTTTTCTGGTTCAGAAAGCAAATGAGTTTTGGCTCAAAATGTATTATTATTCAAAGGATAGCTTCATGCTGGCCAACCTAATCCTCTGGAATAATGTTCTAATTTATTAAACTTTCCCCCTAAGTAGGATTAAACATTTGGGTCAGTAGTGGTTATAATTCTTTTTTGTCATCAAGAGAAATAATCCAAAAAGTGAAAAGAACCATCCCCAGGATCCCCTTCCTAGCTTTTCTGCTATAATTGTCTTGAATGAAAGGGACCAGCAAGAAGTTGGTTCTGTTTTCATGAATGAGAATTTGGACGATGGGGAATGGGTAGGGAGGGAGGTGAGGCTGAATTATGAAGGGTCATAGCAATGATCACAACTATGCTGAGCCAGGGAAAGGAAGGTGGGAGGACCAGGTGATTGGTGTCATATCTATCTATTCTCCTTCATTTGCACAACTAGTAAGAGAGTTATTCCCCCAGGATCCATGTGCACGTGTTGCTGGAGCTCCCACCTAGTTTTCCATGTCTGCACAAGTGGGACCCAGACACCCATCGCTGATTCCTCTACTATTTGTTTCCTGAGACCATCCTTGTTATCTCTTCTTGGAACCCTCATTAGGAATTGTGAGAATGATGAATCAACCTCCTTAGACTTTCCATGTTGTAGACATTCTACTATTAGCATTTCCTGTCTGCAGATTCTGCCCCAATCCAGGAGAGGTAACGCTGCCAAAGCCCATCCATCTCTGTTTTTCAGTCTGTCCCATGCTGCCTTCACTCCCAATGGCTGATATATGACATGACATTAGTGTCTTCATTTTTGTCATCTTTAACATCAGAGGGGTGAACTAAATTACTCAATCATCACTTTTTCATAGTGTAGTCCAGGAATCAACAAACTTATTCTGTAAAGGACCAGAGATATATTTTAGGCTTTGTGGGCCATATGGTCTCTGTCACAACTACTCCACTCTACAGCCACAGACAATGCACCAAAGAATGAGAATGGCTGTATTCCAATATTTTTTTTTTTTTTTTACAAAAACAGGTGGTGGGCTGTATTTGGCCAACAGGCCATAGTGTGCCAACCCTGGATCTAATCCTTCATTTTCTGCCCTTTACCTCTGGCATCAGCAGTGTGTTGGGTAGAAGGAACTTGAATATTGCTTTCTGTCCTGATTGCAGAAAAATAATAAAAACCATGAAATGGGTGCAGGAAATCTTAGTCCATTATTAGTTTTAGGGCCTCTTCATCAGTGAGTGTGATTTTCACACTATCTTAGGAATGCACTCAAAAAAATTATTTTTTCTTTTTGTAAAGCAGTTGGCTATGTTTTCCACATGGAACAGTGTCAGCAATGGCAACTATACTATTTTTAGCCTAAAACTGACTTATGCAGCCCTGGAATTTCAATGAGAGGAATAATTTAAATGAAAATGAAAAAAAAATAATAGTATGAGCATGATATTCCTATCTGGTAAAATATAGCAGGTGAATATATTCGAATTATGACTAGCACCTTAGGAAAACTACCTCTCTAAACATAAATAAACTCAACCCCAATAAAAAAGAATACATTGTTATATAGGTCCCAGTATAGAAGCAACACCTCTAACTAAGTTGAACTCACACAAATTGAGCCGCTGTCTGAATATTTTTACATATTCAGCCCAAGTTATAAATTCAGCTTATCTAAAACTTTCACTTCTCCAAAGTGATCCACAGATTCAATGCAATCTCTATCAAAATCCCAACACTTTTGCAGAAATAGAAAAATCCATCTTAAAATTCATATGAAATCTCAAAGGACTCCAAATAATCAAAACAATTTTGATAAAGAACAAAATTGGAGGTCTCACACTCCCTGATTTCAAAACTTGCTGCAAAGCTAATCAAAAAATCAAAAGCTAATCTTTATGCCAGTGTGGTACTGGCATAAAGACAGACATATAGACATATAGAATAAAGAGCCCAGAAATAAACTCTCACGTATATCATCAAAATGATTTTTGACAAAGTTGCCAAGACCATGCAGTGAGAAAAGACAGTCTTTTCAACAAACAGTGCTAGAACTGGTTACCCACATGTAAAACAATGAAATTGGACCCTGACCTTACACAATACACATAAATTAACTCAAAATACATTAAAACAAAACTAAACATAAGAGCTAAAACTATAAAACTCTTAGAAGAAAACATAGGGGGAAATTTTCATGATGTTGGATTTGGCAATGATTTCTTGGATATGACACCAAAAGCACAGGAAACAAAAAATAGATAAATTGGACTACATCAAAACTAAAAACTTTTGTGCTTCAAAGGATGCTATCAATAGAGTGAAAAGGCAATCCTTGGGATGGGAGAAAATATTTGCAAATCATATATATCATATATCTGATAAGGCGATATTAATAATATACAGAATATATAAAGAACTCCTACAACTCAATAACAACAAAAAGTCAATTAAAAATTGGACAAAGGAGTAGACATTTCTATAAAAAATATTAAATAGATAGATAGTCTGCTTGGTTCTCCTTACCAAAATTCTATGTAATAATATCCTTTTCCTACTTGACAGAAGAAAAGCCCACTTCATCCCCATCCAGAAAGTTAATATTATACTTTATTACACTTGGTGTAAAAAAATCTCTAGAACAGTTCAGAATAATACTATCAAGATTGAGAAAGCAAATGAACTTAAAGCCTTAGTAAAAAACACTTTTTCAGATCAGGGAGGTAGCATAGGATGCTTTAAATAAAATAAAGGACAATCTATAGAGCATTAAAAAAATTGTTTGACACTAGCAAATGTATGATTTTTTGTCTTAAAATACGTGAGTTTAAAAAATTGAATGACATTAGTGTAGAAAATACTTTCTATTCCTATGTACTTATATATTAGCTTGCACTTCCTAAAATTTTATATAAAACTAAGTATTGTTTTTGGCCTGACTTCTTTCAATATAATGCCTTTGAAATTCAACCATGTTATTGTATGTATCGATAATTCATTGCTTTTTATTAATAAATGGTATTCAATTGTAGAAAAAAAAGAAGATATGCAAATTGCCAATAAGTACATGAAAAGATGTCCAACATCACTAAGCATTAGAGAAATGCAAATCAAAATCACAAGATACCACTTCGCACCTATTAGGATGGCTGTTATCAAAGAAAAAAACAGGAAATAGTAAGTGCTGGCGAGGATGTGGAGAAACTGGGACCCTTGTGCACTGCTGGTAGGAATACAAAATGATGCAGTCACTATGGCAGTTCTTCAAAAAACTAAGCATAGAATTCCACTTCTAGGTAGATGTCCCCCCAAAATGAAAGCAGGGACTCGGATGTTTGTACACCCACGTTCATAGCAGCGTTATTCACAATAGCAGAAATGCGGAAGTAACACGAGTGTCCATTGACAGCTGAATGGATAAACAAAGCGTAGCATATCCTCGCAGCAGAATATTATTCAGCTTTAAAAAGAAACTCTGACAAATGCTATAATGTGGATGAACCTGAACACTATGTGAAATAGACCAGTTATAAAAGTCTAAATATTGTATGATTCCAATTACAAAAGGTACTTAGAGTAGTCAAATGCATAGACACAGAAAGCAGAATGGTGGTTGCCAGAAGCTGCCGGGGGGAGAGAATAGGGAGTTATTGTTTATTGGTACAGAGTTTCAGTTTTGGAAGATGAAAATGAAAAATGTGTTGAAGATGGGTGATGGTGATGGTTGCACTTAAAACTAGTTAAAATGGTAAATTTTATGTATATTTTACCACCGTTTTTAAAATTTAAGAAAAAAATTAATTCACTTCTTCAATTACTCCTTCCCAGTAAGCGTCCCCTCTTAAACATTTCCATTAATGATGTCCATGATCCAGTAAAACCAGGCTATCAGGCTGATGTTGAGTTGAATTCCAGCCCTGCCAGGGAACATTATAACTGCATGCCCACAGGAGAGACACTCTAAGCCTCAATTTTCTCGTATATAAATTATGGAGAGTCACTTTACCAAATCATGAGAATTAAATAACATAAAAAATGTCTGGCAGGTAATTGACACTCAGTAAACAGAAACTGTCAGCAGCAGCATCATTCCTGTTTCCCACCCAAAAGTCATCTTAAAAACTTAAAGTCATCTTTGGCCCCTTATTATAACCAGTTACCATATTTTGTGACCCTGATGAAGCAATTCATTTTTCAAAATGTTTCATAATTTTTTTTTCTTCTTATTCTCAAGGTTAACCTCCCAGCTAAGACCCTTATCACCC
>NW_012136969.1:3482857-3488830 GCF_000956105.1 Propithecus coquereli | reverse complement strand
GTATTAAGTTCTTGGTGCCAATGTAATCAGAGAATGTGAGGTCAGAAACTCCAGATGGTGCTCTGAAGAAATCATGCCTAACATTCTGACTTTGTGTATTTATGATATTTTTAATTTACAAATGTGTTTAGTAAAATAACAATTCCATGAAAGGTATAAAGGAAAAGGCTTGAGGACTTAGCCAAAAACAATCTTAAGGTTGTTCTGGAATATACTTGAATAATACAGTATAATCATGAATATTTTACATTAACCATCTAACTTTGATATAGATATGAGTTATGACTTTAGGTCATTTGACTGAAACTGTTCAAGAGCATGTCACCTAGTCCTTGGACAATTCCATAGCCTTTATAACTGGTAAATGATACATGAACTCAGCAAAATGCCTAAACCACTCTTCTAACAAGGAAAACTCTCTCAGGAAAATTACTGACCTATACACCAAACTATACAAATCTCTTCATAAAATATCAATGACAGTTAACATTGTCATCATTATCAGCAGCAGATAATCTCCAACAGAATTAGTCTACCTTTAGTCAACATAGCTTGGTAAACCAAAGTTTCATCGAGGTTGGGTGCTATTTTCTCTTTCAATCTTCCCCTGTAATGGACGCCAATAATGGTGTCCATATTTCCTCCAAGAAACCACCATTCTCTAACCACTATCTATGTGGTTTGGATGGGAATGGGAGACCCATCTCACCTCCAAGCATGGTCATAGAACCCCAACCTAGTCAAGCAGAGTTTCCCATTGCCCTGGCCATTGATAGCAAATGATCCAAACCAGGAAAATTAGATTAAAATCCAGAACTTTTGCTTCCATGAAAAAAAGTCTCTTTTTACTAGAACGCTAAGTGGTTAAAATGGTCTAAGCCTGGGAATGCCATGAAAGAAACCTTAACACAATTTTGAGTCCTTGATCATACTATGCCTTAAAGTATCACTGGACTTTTTAGTTCCTTGAACAGTTAATTCATTTTTTGCTTAAGGCATTTTAAATTAGGCTTTATTTCCCTGCTGCCATTGAAAATGTCTTTATTGATACATTAATTTTGGCATGTCTTTTTGAATAATAAAGGCAGACAAAAGGGAAAGCAAGCAAGGTGAGAACAACGTTTGAAGGATCCCTGTGGCTACACTATGACTGTTTTCTAGCCCTGAACATTTTAGGCAGTCTTTCATCCAAGTCTTTCACCCATCTTGTGTGTCCTCTTCCCTTTTCTGAATTGCCATATTCGAAGGCTGGCACTCTTTAAGGCTGACACCCACCGTTAGACAGATGGAGCTGAGTGGGGCAAGGCAGAGGCCAGGCAGACCCTGCCAACTCATTTGGCCTCAGGCCCAGCCCTACTCTATAACCACCACTGCTGTCAATATCCAGCTAAGGCTGGTCTGAGTTCTTGTTACCATCAGCTTCTCCGGACTCCTGAAAATGACAGTGGTGTTGCTCCTCCCAGGCCTGATGCGTGCATGTGCCAATCACATCTTCATACAGTTGGTGAGTATCCCTTGGCACTCAGGCATGCTGAAGCTGCCTCCCATCCCAGAGGCTCCTGCACCACAGGGGTTGTCAGGGAGAGTGGCTGGAACAGCTGTCATCCATCCGATTGCCAGACCGATGTGACTGGCTTTGTGGGTGTTCCCAAAGTTGTTCAGTTCACGAGCATCAACTTCCCAGAGAAAGAGGAACTATCCTTGGTTTGTCCTCCTCACCAGGAACATCTTTTATTCTGCATCCAGAAGGGACCCAAAATGTACTCTGACCCTGTTACTCACTGGCTTAACCCTTCAATGGCTTTCCCAGCCTGCTACTCAAGTTCCTTCATGATCTTGACCAAGATTTTGTCTCAGCCCCAAACCTCACCATTCACAACCCACCCAAATATTGTTTCCTCCCAACAATTCCAAATTGTGCCAAGTTTTCTCCCACTAGTACCTCTTACATGCTGTTCTGACTTTTCCCATCATGTCTGCCTGGGTCTTATTTGTCCTTCAAGTGTCTACTCAGACACCACTTCATCCAGAAAAACCTTCTCTGAATACCCACCCCAAATAGGGGAGAGGAAGTAAAGTCCCCCTCCTCTGTGCTCTCATGGCCCTCCGAGTTTACCTCTAGCCTAGTACTTCTCATTCTATATTATAATTACACATTTATATATGTGCTATGGTTTGAATGTTTTTGTCCCCTCCAAAATTCATGTTGAAACTTAATTGTCAATGTGATAGTATTAAGAGGTGATTAAGTCATGAAGGGGAAGCCCTCATGGATGGAATTAGGGCCCTTATGAAAGGGCTTGAAAAAGTAGTTCACTCTCTTCCACAATTCTGCCATTTGAGAATGCAGCATTTGTCCCCTTTTTGCCCTTCTGTCTTCACCATGTGAGGACACAGCAAGAAAATCCTCACCAGATGCTGGTGCCTTGATCTTGGACTTCCTAGCCTCTACAACAGTGAGAAAATAAATTTCTGTTCTTTATAAATGACCTAGTCTCAGGTATTTTGTTACAACAGTACAAACGGACTAAGACAACATGTGGCTTCCTTTTATAGCCTGTGACCAAATTGAAGATAGGCATATAATAAGTACTTAGCTTATGTTTGTTGAATGAATAAATAATGGTATATGAACAGCTGTGCTTCCCTTCTAGAATTAGAGCATAAAATGTGATGGTAAATGACTGATTCTCAGGCGGTGTCTCACTTCAGGAAAAATGATACTGTTGTTTTTGGTTCATCCATAGGAGCGCCTGATTGAAAGTGAACGTGGATTGTGCTGGCCGGGGCATCAAGGAGCAGGAGAACTCTCACCACTGTTGCCTGCCTCTTGTGGGTAGGTCTAACAGCAAAGAATTCTTGGGTCTGGAGCATCCTATCATCACCTCTGCGTTGACCTCTACCCTAGCACTTCTCATACTATATTGTAATTACACATTTATATACATGCTCTGGTTTGAACTAAATCACTTTATCTCCGTGCCCATTCCCCAAGGAGCAGCCTGCCAGGAGTGTGCACAGAGCACCAGGGAACATAGCCCTGCTTTGGCACATCAGTGGTGCCAGTGTCCCCACACTGTCCGTGACTCTGGCAGGAGTATCCAGCAGCTCCTGTGCCACCTCATGGCTATGGTAACGAGTGTCAGCAGTACTGAGGGCCTTGGGACTTCAGTGGCACCTGCAATGCTACCTTGGTTTATTGGTTTTGTCACAAATCAGAATCTCTGCCCATAGTGGCAGCATCAGCCACATTTGCGACATTCAGGCTCCCTCTTCAACACGTGTTGAAATACACAGTGGTTTTCCCTTGCCGGCAGCCTGAATGATAGAAAATTAAATAAGTTAAATTAAAATTAAATAGAAAAGTAAACAATAGAAAATAGTTGGTAAAAGAGAGTATATTTTCATCACTACTTGTGCCCCCGTCTAATACACCATAACAAACTGGAAGAAGCCAGAGAAATCATATTTTCTTCTGTCAATGAGACCATTTCCTCTAAACCAGTATGGCCTAAGAAAACACTACAAGCGCTAGGTACTGCATTGAAATAGAGCTCCACACCCTGAGTTCAAATCTTGGTCCTGCTCTTTATTTATTTCTCACACTCACGTTGGATAAGATTCCTCTCAGCCTCAGGGCCATCATCTGTAAAACTGGTATAATAAAGACCAACCTCCCCGTACTAATATAAGGATTAGATAAGATAACATATATCAAAGTGCTTTACAAACTGGGGTGTGTCCAGCAGCCACTCTGGAGGGCATAGTGCTCTACACAAAGAAGGTGCTCAATAAATACGTGTTGAAATACGCAGGAGCCATCACTAACACAGCACTGAAATGTTGCCAGGGTAAATTGATAGTCCTTCCTTGCTCCTCTTCACATCATTCTCCTCAGTTTGGGTAAAGGACTGACATTCACCAGATGGTTTGCAGCTGGGTGGAAAAAATATACAGGACCTGCATCTTCGTTTCAGTGAAAAAGATGCCCTTAATGTTCCAAAGCAGGAATCACACTTCCTGGGTGTCTTGAGAGATTCTCACAGTCCCACAAAGCTCTCCCACGTGTACCTTGAGGAAGTTTGGGGGAAAGAAGCTGCAGGAAATGGTTAGCTGCATTTTCTCTGGGTTACTTAGTAGCATAGGGTTTTGCTAGTTATGGGTGATGAAAGTATTCGCCATTGCCAAAAACTGCCAAAAAACAAACAAACAAAAACAAAAACCCCGCACATGGCTTCACCACCCACTATGAACAGAAAAGGGCAGTCTTGGCTAATTGGCTGTTAACAGATGCCTTGCTAGAAGGGCCTCAGATGATGGTAGTCATGATTCAAGTAAATCAGGAATCGGCGAACTCGCTAAGCCCGCCAGGTGGGCAGTGAGAAGCACTGAAGGGCACTGGGTATAGCTGCAGACACAGGCCCATGAGGGGGAAGGTCTGGGGTAGACCAAAGAGTTATATCCTTCTGCAGGAGGGCATGCCAGTTGTCATGCAGGAAAAGGGTACAGTGTTATTAGTTCTTGGTTTTTCAAGAGAAGCCACAATCAGGTTTTACATAAAATCTTTGATTTTTTTTTTTAACGTTGAATACTTTTTTTTTTTTTAAGAAAGGTAGACAAAGAAACCCTGCATTGGCCAAGAAAACACATTGGCAAGCAGGACTTAAATCATGGCCAACCGGTGTGCATCTAGAGTTTCTCTGTCCTTCTTCAGAGTGTTCTTGCTTTGATGGGGGCATAGGCCACACAAGCACACACCCTGCAACCTGGGGATGACTGGATTATGCTCTAGTTGCCAGAAAATTATGAGGTGCATTAGGACTCCAAAGAAAAAAGCAGTGATATGACAGAGCACAATTTCTTATGAAGGAGGGGCAGTAAGTATGACGAATGAGGGGTGAAGGTTTTCCTATGCAGCTCAAAGAGCACAGAAACACACCAAACACACACACCCTAGACTAGACCGCATGGATGATATCACATGGGTAGAAACATAAGCAACAAACTCAATAGGGGAGGACTGTAGATTAATAGAAAGAGCATTGTGCTAGGAAACAGACTCCTTAGTAACTGCAAATCACCCAGCTTGGTTTCCTCGTCTGTAAAATGGTGATGAAGATAATGCGCTTTATGTAAGGGAGTTCAGAGGATTCAATGAGATATGTTTGGCATCTAGCACAGTGTCTGGCATATGTATATCCCATTATTATTGTCATCATACTTATTCAAGAAGTGAAGGCCAATGCAGGCATAAATTTTCCCTGTAACACACATTCCATAGCACCTGACTCACAGAGTGTTGGATCCTCACAAACGTCATCTGTGTTGGATTGGTTTCATGATTTTGCACATTGCTAATGAAGAAAGAGTGCAGAGCTTAGCTTGAGGGGACTGGTTTGCAGAACTCAGTTGCTCTGCTACCCCCTCCGCTTCCCTCATTATAATTCTCCATTGGGGTCGGGGTGGAGGGTTGGTAATGTCATCTTGGGCAGCAGGGAAGCTCCTCCGTAGCAGAGCTCTTTGCTGATAATGAAGCCCTTTCCACAGCAGGAAACGCAACAGAAAAATTAGGCTATCACCATTTTTATTGTAGTTGACATATTTCCCTTCACCATGGCCTAAGCAAGATCTCTGTAAGAACAGAGAAACAAATGCTCAATGACATTTTCCAAAGGAGTCTGCTGTGTATCTGGGGTCTGATCTGCAAACACATCTTTAGTTGAATACATGGGGGCTACGTGTTTTCAGTTTTGAATTTGTCAGGCTGTCCACCTGTCGATTTCCATGGGCATTTACTCATACTCCCTGTCAGCCTTAAGGGCTGGTCCATTTGAGTGACTGGTATATAGATGAGCCGTCATACCATAGGCAACACATGTAAATGTCTGCAAATAAAAAATTAAGTTGACAGACAATTCCTTACTGGCCACCAGTCATGTGTATTCAAGATGAACTAACTAGCCCAATAGGCAA
>NW_012136969.1:3480105-3481442 GCF_000956105.1 Propithecus coquereli | reverse complement strand
TTTATTTTTTAGTTTTCAATTCCCTACTGAAATTATAAACTTATCTTTTACCCCCTTGAATATATTTGGCATAGTTATTTTAAAGTCTAGATATTAATACTGCATTGCTGGGGGTCCTGTGAGTCATTTCTATTGTTTGTCACTTCTGCTGGCTTTGTTCTGTCTCATTTTATCTCCTCGGTGCCTGATTACTTTTTTATTATAGTCATTTAATTTGTAAATTGTTTGTGAAATAATTTGAGGCCAAATCTCTTCCAGAGATGATTTACTTTCTGCCTGGTCCCTGGGGACACTAGCAATCTAGGATTCATTTTAACCAGTTGAATGAGGGTATTAGTTTGCTAGGGCTGCTGTAACAAAATATCACAGACTGGTAGCTTAAACAGAAATTTATTTTCTCACAATTCTGGAAGTTAGAAGTCTCAGATCAAGGTGTTGGAAGGGTTGGTTTCTTCTGAAGCCTCTCTTTGGCTTATAGATGGCTATCTTCTTCCTGTTCTTCCTGTGTCGTCGCTTGGTCTCCCCTCTGTGTGTGTCTGTGTCCTCATCTTTTCTTCTTGTAAGGATATCAGCCATATTGGATTGGGCCTCACCATAATTACTACATCTTAACTTAATAACCCCTTTAAAATTCTCTCTCTAAATACTGTCACAGTCTGAGGTACTGGGTGTTAGGGCTTCAACACATGATTTTCAGGGGGACACAATTCAGCCCAGAGTAATAAGTAAGATGACTCGAAGCTACAGAAGTACTTGGAAGGGGGATGCTGTTTACCTCATACATCAATGCTGCAGCCCTTCAGGCTTCCAACACAGAGTCGAGGAGTTCACCAGGGTTCCTGCTTTTTGGTGGCCTCTGGAATTCAGGTCCATATTCCCTTAGTTTCATGAAATTCTCAAAATGCCACTCAGGCTTATAATCTCTCTCTGCAATCAGTAAATTCCCCAAGAGGAAAAGTCCATTTTTATATTTGTTCTTTCATGGACCCTGGTCAGGTAAATATTCAGCGACATGTTGGCTCTCTGGTATCTGTGAGTAGATTTTGTAATATATTTTACTCACATTTTCTAGTTGTCCTCAGTAGAAGTCTTAGCACATTTCTTTTTATTGTCTATCAAGAATGACAGATTCCCTTTGGAAATGTGTATGTGTTTAAACAAATAGTGTTGTGTGTATGATTTTATTAGTTTTTATTATAAAGTGTTCATTATGAAAAATTCACAGTATAGAAAGATGTTTACGTAAAAAGTCAATGGCCTCTATTTCCATTCCCCACACTTCCACTAGTCCCACTCTCCAGAGGTGACAACTGTTAAGAGATTATTTCACATCCTAT
>NW_012136969.1:3479073-3480055 GCF_000956105.1 Propithecus coquereli | reverse complement strand
TGTCTGCAAATAAAAAATTAAGTTGACAGACAATTCCTTACTGGCCACCAGTCATGTGTATTCAAGATGAACTAACTAGCCCAATAGGCAACGTTTAATGAGTGGCTCATTTCTTACTGCCTCTCCTTGAAGATTTGGATGATTGTGCTAACAGCTATCGGAATTGTTGCTGAGAAAACATGGTTATTATGTAAAGAGAAATAACAGATTTTTTTCTGCCGACATTTTGATAAATATTGAAATCTGTGCTTTATACACAAAAGACTACAAGTTACAGTTTAACATATACGTGGAGGGCTTCTTTTTGCCAATAGGTATGAACCTACAAACCAATAAGTTGAATTTTATCAATGAAATATAAGGGAGAATCTGGATAACTAAAAGGGATTACTTGAATTTTACTACAAAATCTCTGTCATAATGCCACAATTTTGATTACGTTGTTATACATTTTACACGATACATTCGTGTTGAAGCAGCTTCCACTAAAGGGCAGTTATTGTAATTTTTTTACAAAGCTAATAAAAGACACATATAAAGAGAACACCAATATTGTAGAAGATAGAAAGAAGGGCATATATTGGCTACAAGGATTAATCAAATGTCTGAATTCGAGTCCTGAACTTTTTGCTCTATGCTTTCTGTTTGCTTGAGCAAAAAGCAAAACCTAGGAAGATCACAGCAGTAAAAAGAGGGGAAGCTTGCCAATTTCTCAGGGATAAAAAGCTTTTATTTATTATATTGTGATTTTATTTGTTATATTGTAGCATTATTTAAACTGCTATAACTATTAGATGAGCAGAAAAATAAAGGGCCAATCATGGCAGTTCCTACCTACTGTGAGAATAATTCCTGCCAACCATTAGTAGAGTAATCCCAGTGTGTGTATATAGACGCTATGATCACGTTCTGCCCATTTTGCTATTTCTCAGTAAACTTTTGCAATCCACAGCTTACTTTGTTGGATATGTAAATGGCCTGT
>NW_012136969.1:3468764-3475743 GCF_000956105.1 Propithecus coquereli | reverse complement strand
TACTGTGTTTGCTTGGAGTTTTTCCTTTTTTTTTAGAATTTGCTTATCAAATTTTGTTTTATTTTTCTTTCCTGTAATGGTTTCATAATTATCTACGTACCCTTTGATCACTACTCTTTAAGTTTTATAATGCTTATTTAAATGTATTCCTTTCTGTCAACATCTATTGTTATTTAGTAGTATTAGAACCTCCCCTTGAACAGAACAATAACATATATTTACTTCTCTTTCTCTATACCCTGCTATTCCCTTTGTTAGTTCCATATTGTTGCTTTTTTTTTAACTATACATCAACAGTTACACACTTACAACAATATAATTTTATGCTTGTTTTTTTATTGTGCAGCACTGTTTCTTTTCCCACGTATTCTTTTTGGATTGTATTTGGATAGGCAATATCCTCAGTTACTATTTCAAGGAGCTTCTGTGAGTGGTTATGTTTTTCAGTGTGTGTTTGGGAGAGAGAATTTAACTTTTCCATTATATACAAATTTAGCTGAAGTAGAATTCTTGATTCAAAATATTTTTCTTTACAAATGTTTAAGGCATCTTTTCATTGTTTTCTAAAATGTAGAAAAGTCTGATATAAATCCATTTTTTGTGTCTTTGTAGGGGAAATATATTTTCCCCTCTGGAAGTTTTCAGGATTTTAATTATCATTGTCCTGAAACTTTTTTTTTTTAATTCATTCTATTTATCTCTTGGGGATACCTTTCTATTTAAAAGTTTACATTTTTGTGTGGCTATATAAAATCCTCTTTTATCTTTTATTAATATTAATTGATCTCTATTGTCTCTAGTGCCTCCTTCTGAAATTGCTGTTAGGTACATATGTGTCTTTACAGCCTATCTCAAATCTCCCTCGCTCTGTCTTTTATAAGAATGTGATTGCATTTAGGGCTTACCCCAGTAATCCAGGACAAACTCTGTCTCTCAAGATCTTCAACTTACTTATATTTATTTATATCTTTGCCACATAGGATAATATTCAACTTTCTTCCCAATAAGATAATATTCACAGGTTGCAAGGATTCAGAAGTGAATTACTCTTGGCAGGAAGAGGGAATTTTTTTCAGCCTACCACAAGGTGATCCTAGTTGAAAATTAGCATACATTCCAGATCACACTTACTTTTCTTTATATTAAAATCCATTGGCTCATTGGATGACCTAGGGTGGCTCTTATACTCAGTTCTACACATGTTCAGTCTGTAAAATTAGCATTATAGCATTTAATTGTTACCTACTTCATGGGCGTATGGAGAAATAAAATGAGATGTGATTCATAAAGCATTTTCTGAAAAGTATCATGGACAGAATACAGAGTCTATATTTTACATGTTAGATTCTAGAATTAGACATTGAAATTATAGCCAGGGCCCTGCCACTTATTAATTTAGTGACCTTGGTCTTTTCTTTTATAAAGTGAAAGTAAGATACCTATCTTCCAAGTTTGTTGTCATAGTAAGATTTGTCCTCCTCTTTCTTCTCTGTTAAAAATTGGTTTTGTACACACACTCTGTATTGCTAAAAGATGTTAAGATGCAGATAAGCTTAGATCAGCAGTTTTTATTTCAAGCAAGAAGGACAAACACAGATAATAACTATTTAAATAATTAATAGGCTGGAACAAACCATTCACTGATGCTATGCATGGGAAATAAGAATTCTCTGCCGGGACCCAACTAGTGTCCTTGGTCAATACAATTTCCCTTCTTTGTTCCTGGGAAGATGAACAGTATTGTGTAAAAAAAAAAAGGCCTAGTCAGGGCCTAGAAAAGTGTAGACCAGTAAATTATAGTTATTGCTACTAAAGTTATTATTATTTACTTGTATTCTAGAAGACACTACTGGCGCTATTACTATTCATATATAAGAGCAAATGAAAGTGTGATTCAAAAGACTAATCAATAACCCTAAGTTCATTCCATGGTAGCTCTATTTCCTTTTACATCTCTGGTTAAATGGCTTCATTCATTGTCAGTTCCACACACTAGTAACACCAAGCGTATGGAACTAACTAATAGGTGGCCTTTTACCCATGACCTCTTACATGATCACAGACTGATAATCTGATGTCAGGCAGAGGTCTCGTAAATGGGCCCTTTGACCAAAAGGAAGGCTTCATAAGGAGCTGTTCTTAGTATTTAAAATAAACTCCTACTCTACTTCCACCATTTAATTGGTGGTGTTTCCCACAGACTCATTCTTTGTATTACTCTTTTTGGGGGGAGGGTGGCCAGTTCCCTGGGGAATCTTGCACAGTCCCATGCACTCAGCTCTGTCCTGTGACCTTCAAATATATAAGCCCAACTCAGCCTTTTATCCTCTCCCTCTTTCCCGCTTCAGGCCCATAGCCTCAGCCTCTAGCCTTTAGGTTACTCAGGCCAGGAACCATATCTGGCTCTCCGAGGGTCCCTTTGGTGGCTGTCCCACCAGACTTAAGGAGCAGCCACTACTCCTTTTTCTGACCCTCTGAACTCAGAGCAGGGAGAGGTAGAAGAATCAGGTGGGGAGGGAGGGGATGGTGGGAAGGTTCTCACTCAGCTACTGACACAAATCCTCTCTTGGACCTGGCAGATGTTTTAAAAGGACTCTAGCTCTTGGACTGCTTTTATGACCCATTGGTGACCTACTGCTGCATGTTGCTGACCACAGTTCTCTTGACCTGGCAGGGGCTGCCCTTCAGCTGGTCACCACAAGTATACTTCCATTTCTTCACCCAGTGGTTCAGCCTCAGTTTCTGTCTGTGGATCCCCCTTGTCTTCTGGCAGACACCCTTTTAGGCAGAATGTCTTTTTAAATGAACCCAGGCCAACATTTTTACAATTCATGTGGATTCCACATCTGGTCCCCAGGATCTCCGTACCATTGGCCCTCTGTCAATGGAAAATGTCCTGCTTTCCAGATTCAGCCTCTACTCTGCCTCCATGAGCAGCTACAGATAGCATCGCTCTCTCTTTGATATTCTCTGGCATGGATCAGGCATCAGTACCTAGGGTCTGCCAAATGCAGGAAAGAATCTGCCCCACTACTAGAACTGAGGTGAGGGCAACAAAACCATCCCATGCCCCTTTCTCTCCTGGGTGGGTTAGTAGTCAGCCACAAAGAAATTTTCACAAAGTACTCTCCAATCTCCAACCTTGCCCTCTTAGAGCCTCAATATATGTACATTATTTGACTAGTAAATTATTTGACTAGTTCTATAAACCCACTTAACTTTGGAACATACTAGCTACTATTTTTATGTCTTAGCCAAAAGCTAAAGAGGATGTTTCCCATTTTAACATTCTATTTTTCTGAAGTAAAGGACTTTTACAAGGTAAACCTCATGTTTCTCCCTCTGGCCCATCATGTTACCATCTTATGCCAATAAAGGTAAAATCCTGCTACTATTGCATTTTGTGAATTTGCATGTATTGAGACTTATTTGGCTTCAGGTCATACAGATAGACCTCTTTTTTCATAAGAAGCAATATTTGTAAATATTTCATAATTTCATCAAACAGCAGGACAGAAATATTATAACTGGGGCTGGATAAATAAATGAGTTAACTATGGACTTGTTCATTTTAAAGAAACATAAAATCATGAAGATCATAAATAGCAGGGTAATTGTTCTAGATCTTAATTTCTAGAATATAGAACTTAGAAGATTAATGCCTTGTTTGCATAATTCATTTGCAAACACTTTCATTGACACTTTCATTGTCAGCCCCACTCCCAAAGTATGAAGAGTGTATTAGTTGCCTATTGCTGCTGTAACAAATTTAGTACCTTAAAACAACACAAACTTATTCCCTCACAAATCTGGAGGTCAGGAATTCAAAATGGGTAAAATCCAGCTGTGTTCCTTTCTGGAGGCCCTAGAGGAGAGTCCATTTCTTACATTTTTCAACTTGTAGAGGCTGTTTGCACTTCCTGTCTCGTGGCTCCCTTCCATCTTCAAAGCCAACAATGGCAGATCAAGTCTTTCTCACATTGCATGATTCTCTGGTCTGTACTTCTCTTCTGTAGCCACATCTCCTTCTCCAAATCTGACTCTCCTGCCTCCCTCTTCCACTTTTAAAGACCCATGTGATTAACGAACCCACCTGCATAACACAAGATACCTCCTTCTCTTCAGGTCAGCAGATGAGCAACCTTAATTCCATCTTCAACCTTGCTTCCCCTTTGCCATGTAACATCATAGTGACAGATTCTAGGGATTAGGACTTGGACAGTTTTGGGTGGAGTGTTATTCTGCCTGCCTTACAGGAAGTCATCCCAAACGCAGCAGAAGTTACCTAAATCTCTCCTTGTCCTCACCTCCCACCAGTCCTCAGGACGCAGGTGTCTATTACTATGGCTGCTTGTCTGACCCTGGCATGATGGCCAATATTGACTCAATAATCCCTTCTAATGAAGAACAGTACTCTAGGCCTGTTTTTGCAAATACAATTTTATTGGAACATGTAGCCATGTCCATTTTTTTACATATTTTTTATATCTGCTTTTGTGCTGCAACAGCAGAGTTGAGTAGTTACAACAGAAACTCTGTGTCCTGCGAAGTCTAATCATCAAGCCCTTTACAGAAAAATAAAGAGTTTGGTGACCCCTGCTATAGAGCGTTGCTCTCTTTCTGATTTATCCTTATGCCTACATTGTAGCCTTTCATGGCCCCTAATGAAAGCCAAGTGTGTGCACCAGGGCCACTTCCCTTTGGTGGACTCTGAACTTCGTGTTTTATACCACCAGCCCTGTTAGACTGCCAAAAGCTCTGACCAATTTTTCAACCTCAAGGCTGACTCATTCAGAATCAGCAACTGTCTTAAAGAGAAAAGGAATGCCAAATGCAAGGTTTGCTTCTTTCCCAGATCTTGGTTCCCGCAAATCCCTTCTATTTTAGTAGTTCTCCAATGTCTTCACACACACACAGGTTTTATTTTGTCTGGCTTTTCTAGTTGTTCTCAGCAATAGAATTGATCTGAGCAATCTGGTCCACCATTACCAGAAATATATTTTTCATGCTTTTGTTGCATTTCTGTGACCTCCAAAGTCCTTGTTTTATTATTCATATTCCTTTATATCTTGTTGTCTTTTGTGTTTACCTTATGATTTCTTTATAGCTTTTGTTATCTCTTACAGACTACACTTTCTTGCTTTCTAATGAGGAAGGTAGGTTTTACGAAATATTCTTCTGATTCCTACAGTTAATCATTTTCTCAGGCAAACTTATCCTTGACTATTCAGAAAACATTTCTTCCCCATCATTGTGCACTGATTCACTAGAGCCCGCATTTATCTAGTTTTTTTTCTATCTCTTTATCTTCCAACTAAGCAAAGTTCAAACTTGATGACAAATTGACTGCTCTTAGTCTCCCTTCTCATAAACAACAAATCAGCGTATTAGATATGTACTCACCTAGAGGGCAAGTAGATGCATGATTTCCATTCCAAGTCAAATGTTTCAGCAATTTTTTATCTTCTGGTTAATCTTTGCTTTATTCGTATGAAATATCCTATCCCCACTGCTCATTATGATTCTGAACTGAATGAGTTCTTCAAAAATTCCTCTTAGAGCATTTACTGCAATGAAAGTTCTTACATCTTCCATTTCTTACATTGTTTCCAGTTGTTTTTTATTAATAAAGATACAAAAGTGAAGTACAGTGTTCTGGCCATTTCATGGAGAAGCACTGATAACCAAGGACAATTCATAAGTTTTCTGATTCATTTGTATAATCACTGGCGTTCTGTTTGAGGAGAGGTACAAAGTTTCTTCTTAGCTTCTCAGATTGGGTCTATTTGAAGAGATAAAGCCCGGATAGACTTTTCCTTAATCTAGCACTGTATGCCTTGGTGGAAATTTCTCTCATGTTCTTGTATTATATTCCCCATCAATCTTAGCTTTTTTTATTGCCTTGAAACTTATTTCATATAATTATACTCTTGGGTGGGGAGTTTATTTGGGAACCGTGAATTAAAAGTGTCTACTACCAGTAACAGTTCTGCAGAATTAAATCCTGTAATTTTCCAGAGACCGGATCATTTCTTTCATTCCATAGAGTTAAATGCTTTTCATAAATATTCCACTCAGGCTTTTTAGATTCAAAGGTATGACATGGTTTGCGATATGAGCCACAAATATGTAAATTGATAGCAGTGTAAGTACTTGGCATGAATTAAACAATTTTCTTTAAAATTACTGATTTGTGATTCAGTATCCAGGGATTTGGTACAGTAGAGAATTTCTTCTTGTTTTACAAGAAGTACTAATGAGTTACAAAAGAAGTAATAAAGTAGCCACACTAGACACTTGCTACTTTGTACAATTGCATTTGGATATTTGGGTGTCTAATAGACAAATAATACTGTACAGTGGAAAGAGTCTGAAAGACCTGGATCTTAATCCTTTCTCCTCTGCCTACAACTCTGTGACCTTGAGCAAAGCACTATCTCTGAACCTCTCTTTTCTCTTTCATAAAATGAGGATGATAATAATGGTACAACCTTACCTATTTCACTTGTTCATTAAGATATAGAATTGGCATAAGTTATGGAAGAAATTATAAATAATTAGGCCCTATTTAAGTTATACTTATTTTTGAAACTATTTCAGAATGAAACTGAAAACTATTCCTTGCCAAAGTTAAAATTTGAATGACTAATATTACTTTTAATGTCTAATTATTCATTCATTCTAGAATTACCATACGAAATCTTTAATACTTATTTTCTATATGATAACAAGAGTATTCCAGGGTAAACAGAGAAGCCTATGAGGGATGGAGCTAGTTTAAAGTTTAGAGGTATTTTTTAAACAGGTAAATCCATCCTCTCTCTTCTTCTAGTAACATGTCAGACATCAACTACTAGTACATTTCTCAGCTTCAGGCGCCACAGATCCATTCTCTGAATCTTGAAGCAACTTGGGGGAAGTTCAGACCAAAACATTAAGGTTAAAACAAAATAGCTAAGAGCTAAAACCATAAGAAATT
>NW_012136969.1:3465171-3467843 GCF_000956105.1 Propithecus coquereli | reverse complement strand
AACAAGCCATTGTGTATCCATGTAATTAAATATTTTTCAAAAATATTTAATTTGTGATGAACAACATATCATCATATAAATATGGTACTTAAGTAATCCTCTATTTTTGCACATATTCAAGTTTTTCTGGTTATAAAGAATGCTATGACTATGACTAGCATTCATATACCTAAACCTTTATTAGCAGCTCTGATTAATTTATTCCAAGTTTCCTTGAACTGTAATTATTAAACCAAAATATATGAACTCTTTTTAAAATCTCAATTTATACAACCAGGCTATTTTACAGAAAGGTCATACTAATTTTCATTTCTACAACATGATATTAGAGTACTTTTTAAGCTATCTGTTCCATTACATTTAAACGTTTTTAAAGTATTTATTTATTGATAGGTGAAAATGGTAGTTATTATTTTAATATTTATTCATGATTAATAAAGATGAGCTTTTTTCTGCATATGTAGTAGGCTCTTGAAATGTCCATTCATGTTCCTTACCTATTTTGTCTATTGTTTGTTATTGTCTTATTCTTTGCTGAGCTTCAGATATAGGGATATTAAAAATACATTGTATTGTTTCCCAAAAGATTGTTCCCAACTTGTCAAGGATCTTTTATTTTTGTCTACTTTAAACCCATATCTTTTAAACAGTTAACATTTTCTACTGTTTTGTACTTAATATGTTGTTTCCTATCTCAATATCAGTTCAATGTTTATCTATAGAAACACCTAGTTGTTTAGAGTTTTATTTTTAAATACTTAATTCTATATAGTGTGAAGTTAAAAATAAACTGTTTCAAACACACTTTGAATAATTTGTTCATTGTTTATAATATTTGCTATATGATACATTACATTTTTATATATAGTAAGATTTCTTTCAGGGCTGACTCTACTCTTCCTTTGATGAGCATTTTGTTACTCAAACCCCACAGGATTGTAATCTCTTTGATTTTATAATACACTTTAATAACAGCAAGTTCTTCCCTTATTACACATATTTTTAATCTAGATTTTTAAATTATTTTTTCAAGTTATGAGTAAGTATAATTGCCATAAATATACAAATTAGGGGAGCAATGATACCTTTAAGACACTTTCATTGTCTTCCCATCCTGAAAGTGGTGCAATTTCCCACTAATTCAAGTGCTCTTCTTGTAAACTTTTCTTGTAAAAATCATTACTATTTTCTGATTTTTGTCCCTATTGGTAATGGGAACTATTATCCCCATTCCTCTCCTAATTGACTATTTTGGTATATATAGGAAAGTAACTGATTGAAGAAAATATTCATCTTATGTCTGATCCCTTTGCTGAATTGTATCTTTTAATTCTAATAGTTAGATCATTTTCTTTTTATATCTGAGCCTATATATATTATCTACAAGTAATAACAATGTTGTCTCAAGTATTATAATAACAATGTTATCTTCTTTAAATATTAAACTTTTCATTTCTGTTTCTTCTTTCATTGTATTGCTATAAATTGAAGGGTTAAATTAGCCTTGCTTTCCCATCCTCCCAATTTTAGCTTAAATGATACCTCTCTAGTGAGAGCTTCTCTGACCAACACTCTGTGTAGCATCTTACAAACCTTCTGTTAATTTTCTTTCACCATCCTGCTAATTTCCTACACAATACTACTTACATGAAAATTTTACATATACAAAATGGAAATTGTTTAATTCCCTAATTCTTGTGTATATTCTGCTGGAATGCAAGACTATAAAGTGACATAAGAGTAGGGATTAGGTCTGTTTTGCTCTCTCCTCTGTATATAGCATGTTACCCAGCTCCTGCCATGGAGTTGGTCAATAAATATTGTGTCTGTTTCTGATTTAAGTGGAAAAGGCTTTGGTGTGGCTTATAATGAAAAATTTGACTGTTGGTTTCAAATAAATACTTACTATGTTTAGAAATACTCCTATTCCTGATTTGGGGATTGTTTTGTGAAGAGTAACTTCTGTGTGTTATCAAATGCATTTTCAGACTGCATTAAAATTGTCACAAATCTATTTATTCTCATTAAACCTATCTAGCAAAATTATTATAGAAACAGATTGCCTAATACTAAATCATCCTTGAAATTATCACAAGAACCCTACTTGATTGTGGATGGACTTCAAATATACTAGTGAATTCCAATTTCTAGTGTTTTGTTAAGGACTTTTGTCTTTGTAGTTATCAGGAAGATTGATCTACTTTTTCATTGCTGTTGCAATCTGTCTTATGTTTTGAAGTATTATTATGGAATAAATAAATTGGATACTTTTTCATCTATTTCACAAGTGAAACAATTTATATATCATGGAAATTATTTGTGCCTTGATAACTTGAGAGAACTCAGATAAACAGTCTGTAAGTACTTTCGAGAAGTAATTATCATTTATAATTTCTCCATAATTACAGAACTTTTTTTCAACTTCCATTTTTTCCTGAAGCAATTAATGTGTGATCTCATTTTCTTAATGTAAAATTAGTTTATGCTCTTTGAAGAATATTCAGTAATATATTTAGAAGAAAATTAATATCATCTGTAGGCTCACCACTTAGAGTTAATTTCTATTGATATCATATTTCCTGCCATGTCCTTATTTATTTGTAACTATACACATATTTACATAAAAAATGTATATCATGCTATATATATGTACATAGTCTTTTGTCCTGTTT
>NW_012136969.1:3448465-3464471 GCF_000956105.1 Propithecus coquereli | reverse complement strand
ATACATGAATAATCATATTTTTCAAATAAAATATTAATGTTTTGATGTTTTTCCTGAATATAAAGTAACCTCACACAAACAAATTGTGATTCTAAGGACATTTACTGAGAATCCAGTGATGTCTGTAGAGGGATTCGAACAAGCTTCTTGGACTTCGTGTAATAGGTTCCTGAAAATAGGATATCTTGGGCCCTTCTAATCACACCATCACTGAAGCTGAAGTACTTGCTTTTTCCTGTTCAGAGTTGGACTCTTTGAAGAGGTCATGGCAACTATGACCTGTTTTGCCAGAGTACATGTATTCATGAATAAAACTTTGCCATCAACAAAACCCATTGAAAACAAATTCTATGTTTACTTGTGATTTATCTTCCCTAAGACCTCAAATATCTGGAAATATTATTTGTATTTTTCCCCATGATATTTCAATATTTTATTGTAAATGTTGAATACAGAAAGAGGTTAAGAAGGAGAGTAAATGATAATTGTGAAGTTGACCATTGGTGAATTATTAGTTGCCAGGAGAAGACTGTGCAAAAGAAGCTTGAAATAGAAATGTTTGAGAGAGGTCACTGGTGAGTCTGTCCCTTTCTTTTTCCTTTCATATTCTTTGTCATGAAGGATTTGACTTACTGGTTGGTATAATAGCTATAACGATTATTGTTCCTCAATCTCAGAACTGTGTGAAGTAGTGAAAGAATAATTGGAATTCCTGAGTCCTGAAGAAGCTTTGATCTAACAAAACGAACCCTAAGAAACCTCACTCTTAGTGTCTCCAGGAATGGGTGATGCATGAAATTTCTACCTCCTCCTCAAGAAGGAGCCAATAGCTTCTTCATAAGGCAGATCTGTGAAAAGGTTGAACCTCATTCCCTTACCAACCTCAAGAAACTGGACCCACTTTCAAAATGTTGAGCTTCAGAGAGTTTTAAGTTTAGCCCCTCCCTAGGTTCCATGGAAATTGTCCCCTCCTCAGGGGCATATAAGATTATCTGCAGCTGAAACTTTGCTTGAAATAAGTTGCTGGTCCTTCTCATCTTTGGTCATGTCTTGAGAATTAAGGTCCTGACCTGGCATCTAATTCCCCATACCAGGTCTACGACATAGTCTGAAAGGTAATGCTTCTCCTAGCTAGGGCAGTTACTTTTCTACCATGAATGCAGAAACACAGAAGAAAGAAGTCGAGGCCGGGGGTGGGGGAGAAGGGAGGTCAGGGAGAGAGAGAGGGAGAGGGCACAAGCTTGATTTTGAGAGAATTTCCAGTTAGATCCAGTTCCTTTTGAAGACCAGTTATGTTTTTCTGCCCTTAAATTTCATGAGAAAAAGATACACTTTTTAAATAAGTGCACTTTCACGTAAATACCTCTGAAAAGTTTCTGGTAGTTGCAATCAAAACAACATTGACGGAAACTCTAGCCAGACACGTTTTATCTCATATCTACCTATTGGATCCCAGTTATGATTAAAACCTTCTCTTTTACAAACATTAGATCTCTGGATATTCTGGTTTCCCTAAGAACACCTTATGCTTCAAAATTATTTCTCTGTCTTTCAAAACAAATAAGCAAAAAAGCCACCAATAAACAACTTCCTATTCCATTTACACAATATTCAAATTTTCAGTTGTTTAAGAGGAAAAATGATCACATCGAGGTATTACATGTTCAAATGTGAATGGTCAATAGTTTTAAGTCTCCTAGGGATATTTCTGTTAGAACTATGGCTTTAATTTCTGCTTGTTGAATTTTATGCAGTAGGAAAGGCTGATAATGGCATTGTGGTTCCTCTCAAATTTAATTCAACGCAACAGATATATGAAATTATTGTCTTTGGAACCATATTTGGGTCCAACACTAAAAGTAGCTGAACTTCCTGTATCTTAATTTACTTAGCCACAAAATAGAGACAAATATCTACTTTTCAGAAGTGTAAGGACAAATACGATAGCATTTGTAACGCATATAGCAAAGTTTATGGCATTCAAGTCATAGCTATTGACTAGTTACATTAATTAATTTATTCAGGAAGGTGCTAAATTTGCCTTACATTAGAAATTCCCTGCTCTGTCTCATATTAAAAACATCCTTTAAGACATCAGTGAATTTCTTGGCTGAGAGTGGTTGGTCTCACAGCAGAATGGGAAAATGAATTACAAATGCTTGGCACAAGTGTCAGCAATCCTTACTTCTGTATCCACAGCAGTCATTGCTAATCAATCCCAGAACTCTTTCTCCTTGACCAGACTCAGAGTTTTCAACACAGTAGTCCAGGCAGCCACTCCTAACCAATCAGAGCTAACGCTAAGATTATGTTTTCGTTAACAGTCTAGGACAAAAGTCGGCAAATTTTTTTTGTAAAGGGAAAGAGAATAATTTTTTTTTTCTTTTGTAGGCCATACAATCTCTGCTGCAGCTACACAATTTTGCCATTGTAGTGCTAAAACAGCCACAGACACTATGTGAACAAATGGGAATGCATGTGTCCAATAAAACCACATTTACAAAAACAGGCAGTAGGCAGCCTGAAATTTGTTAACCCCAGGTATAGAAGCTCTTCTAAAATCAAGGGAAGTCACTATGATGGTAAATGCTGCTGAAGTCATTTCAGGAAAATTTACAAAAGAGGTATTTTAGCAGCCTGGTAAGGTGAAGGATATAAAAATGGGCCTGAGACCCTAGGAGTTTCTCTGCTCAATTCTACCTGAAATCCTACCAAATCAATTTTTCCCTAATTCTCAAAGATTGCAGAAGTCAGTGTGCCCCATTTCTCTTAGACCTCAGCTGAGTCAGTGGCTCTGTTCCTGGTATTTGTGTTAATGTTAAAATGCACCAGGCAACTTACCAGCTGCGCTGTTATGTTAGATTACAACACTGGTTTTTAGCCTTGAGTTTGAGCTTCCTTCGTACTTACATTCATAATCCAAAAGATTATTAGAGATTCCCATTGCCTCTGCATTTAAAGTAAGTTTACAATGTTGCCTGCCCCATAACCATGCAATGAATTGAGTTACAGATAAGCAACACCAGATCCTTCTACGATTCTCATATTGAATCCAGTGTTGTATTTTCTTTAATAGAGAGAAATATGGATGGTTGAGTATATGATGCCGGGCAAGTCATTTTACCTTCCAGAGCCACAGTTTTCTCATCCACAAAATGGCGAGAATAATACCTTCACTACTTACCTCGTAAAGTTATATAAGACTCAATGAGGAACTTTTTTACTAAGGTTTATATGTGACACAAAAATGTTATCCATTAAAACCATTTCCACTCTAGTTTTAACACTGCTATTCACTTCCACCCACATCACCATAATTAATTACTCACATCCTGTGAAACATCAGGGTTAATGTTAGAGGGATAAGTCTGCTCCCAAATCAAAGATGCTTGTCCTAATGAGTGTCCTACCTTCTTCACTCATCAACCCCTTGTGACAGAGAGTGTGTAAAGGTCTCCAGATGGATCCCGGGGGATTTTCATTGCCATGTTGGCACCAAGACCCTTCCAAGTATCCAGCATCAGCATATCAGACAAATACAAAGTCATTTAAATCCCACATGTCTATGCCAAGGAAGGCGATAAGATATCCTAAGACATAATGGACTGAAGCAGTGACTATTGCTGGGAAGCATTCGATAAGAATTACTCACCACAATAGCTTTGACTTGGGCAGAAGAGCCCTTCAAATTCCAACTGAAGTCCCTTACAAAAAAATGAATCGTAGTATTATTGTAAAATCAAAGCTATTGCTCTCATTGCAAATTCCCTAATGTGCATGACAAGTGTATATTTGACTTCTTGGTCAAATTGAGGTTCAGCAATGTTCCCATAGAACTTTGAAAACACTCACTTTAGAATAATCTACATTTTCTGCAGTGTCAAAAGGGATCCATCACAAAAGATTGTCTCAAGGTCACTTAGTTTTTTCTTTCTCAGTTTCCCTACCCTACAAATTCTACTTCTGCCTTTGTAAAATAAAATTTACAAATATCTGTTTTTCTTCCTCATGAAGCTATAAAAAGGAACAAATGGAATGATACACATATAAGTACTTTGGAATTGAAAGATCCCTATAGCAAAGTCCAGCAAACTTGTAAAATGATCTCCTGTAAATTAATTAGGAAGATAATCTCCTTGCCAGGAGTATTTGTCTCCAAGTGATTTCTGCAATGAAAAATCAAATAACTCACCATTTTCTCACCTTTGCTTTTCCTCCCAATTGAGTCTACTGCCTCTTATTAAACATAGTCTCTGCTGTTCAACAGTTTCCTACTATGGTATTGACTCATAAACTAATCAAGTGACCAACTTTACTATGAAGAGCAGAGCATACCCCACTGTTACAAAGTGCATCATGTCTGCTCTTCATACAGCATGACGGTTATAGTTTGCACAGTCAAAAACTGGCAGCATGTTTGGCTATTTTCCAAACTGGGGAAAAATCAAGCTGTTTTTGTTCAGTTGCTTGGGTCCAGATGTTGAGGGGCCTTTCATTGTATAACACTCCCAGTGGTAAATCCAGGATCCCACTGTTTTTGCTCAGGGGATTGTAAGTGTCCTGTGCTGTTGAAATGGAGGAATTATCTATACAAGTTACTTGAGATGGACCAAGTGAAATGTCAAGGTATAGGCAGCATCACTTCTGGTGGAGGGCCAATGGCTCTGTCTGTAGAGAGTCTCCCTGAAATAATGAGGAGCTGACACAGAGTCTCAGCAGGAGCTGTCACTCACACTATGGTGGACAATCTGCTCACGTCCAGCAGCTTGGTGGTTCTGGCTGTGAAAAGTGTTCATTTTGGCAGAGACCAGGTGGTGTCTCCTACATGAGGACTTTCCAGGCATGAAGCCCACTGGCCTCCACGCTCATGTCCTTGCTCCCTTTACTCTTTATTCTCTAAGCCCAGGCTTCTCAATTCCTGCTCTCCTCTTTAACCCCTAGGTCAGGGTCTGACTGGTCACCTATCCTCTTTTTAATTTCTAATGTGTATCATTTTTGTTTATGTACTCTTCCTTTAGGGCTTTACCCTTGCACTTCTGAGATGCTTTTTTCCTCTCAATTAGCCTGAGTCTTGCTATCAATGTTTACATCAAAAGCTTTGTCTTTCACAACTGTTTCTCTGAATTGGGCTGTAAGAGTCAAATTTGGAAGACAGAATCTAAACAGTTTCTCTTCCATAATAATCCAACCATTCTCAAAGTAATAAGTGTCTCTAGCTGAAATGGGGAAAGGTAATATATAGAATACAAGTACAAATTCACTGGCACATTCCAACATTTCATCTCCTTACATTAGCCAGCGTGCTCTTAAGTTTTTTCTAACAGGCAAAAGGCCCAAACGGAGGTGATATTCTTTTGACTTTTGTCTCTTCTGCTCAGGTCCTTGCCCACAGACTAAGCAGCACTGCCTACTCATACGGGGACCAGGAGGGGCCAGGACACCTGCCAGCAAAGAGCCATTTCCTCTATTACACAATGTGTCACATTAAGCACTATATTGATGTGAGGTCCTGTTTTAAGAGTTTTTCTGAAATCATGTGAAGATGCTAGTGGAAGTCATAATAAAACATAGACCATACATGTATTTCTTCTGGAATTAATGAGGAGGCACAATTCCAAAGTAAGCCAAAATCAAAAAGCTGTAGGTATGATGACCACCTCCACACCCACCAAAAAAATGCTCTCCATAAAGAGAGTTATTTGTGCATAAAAAGATTTTGTAAACTCTCCAGAATAATAATAGCAAGTGAAGGTGAATACCTTCACCTTCTTTCTTAAACATGTACTCTGTACAAGTGCTTCACATATGGTAACTCACCTAATTCACCTGCAACTCCAAGTGGTAAATATCTCCCCCATTTTACTGACGAAGAAATTGAGGCTCAGAAAGATGTTAAATAACTTGCCCAACTTCTCACAGTCAGTACATGTGGGAGTCAGAATTCAAACCCCAGGTTCTCAAAAAGTGTACATCAGGATCAATTACAGATCTGGTTGACAGCACAGATACCCACCCACCTCGAGGGGTTGCTGTTAACTAAGTCCTGGGGGTACAGTCACCGTGCAGGTTAAGTCCCCAGACTCTGGTGCTGGGCAGCCTTCATTTAGAATCCTGAGCACCAGTGTTGGTGTGATCCTGGGATCTTTGCTTCTCTGTGCCTCAGTTTAACCATTCTTAAAACAGAGAGAAAAAGAATTGCAATAGTGTCTTCCTTGTAAGGTTATTCCGAGAACTAAATGATTCAGCATATGTAAACTGCTTAGAATAGTATCTTGACATGGCAAACAGTTATTATTTTTGATCTGATACACCATTGATCAGATCCTCTGTTACACAACATATCACATTAAGCAGTATATTTCTGTAAGATTCAATTTCAGACTTGAGAATTACTGTACTTCACTCTTCATTTGACTTCAGAATTCATGGAAATATACATCTAATCACATACAAAATTTCTGGGCATTCTTACCTTTTTTATACTGCAAATTTGATATAAAAATCGTATGAACTAGGCATAAAACACCCAAAGAATATATTTTCAGTGCATATAAAAAATTCTGTTCACAAAGCACTTCGTCCTTTATGTAGGCAGAAGCACGTATACCTTGAATTTCTGAAATAAAAATGATCCAGATAACCTTCTGTGCTCACTGTTAAATATATGGAATTCAACAGTGAAAAAAAAAAACATAAGTGAAAAAAAGAACATCTCTTAATTAGGAGTTCCTTTGAAGAAAGGAAGACCATTTCAGATGTACTGACATAAAAAATCAAGCCGAAAAGAATTTATAGTATATGTTTATTTATTCATTCTCTGAATTCTTATTGAATGCCACCAGCATCTTTGCCTCTGCAGATGCTAACAGATCAGGTAATTCACAGAAGCCATGTTAATATAAGTACATGTACAGTAAATATATTCCTTTTTGAGATTCTAAGTCCTTCTCACAACTACATTTGTTACTACATTTTGCAATTAAACCCTGATTAATTTTTAAACCACATTAATGTATTTTATAAAAGAATATGATACATCTATTGATTGTATTTATAGTATAAATATTAAATATTATCAAAACACTAAACGACTTGCTCTTTAAATTCACATGTAAAACATTTATGCCTTATTTGAACTATGCTTTTTTTTATCTGTTCAATTCTTGTTATCAAATGCATTCTTAAATTCACAACCTAGAATTATTATTTCTATTCCTAATATTTTAAACTAAATCATTTATATTTTTATTGGAAACCAAATCCACTCTGGCACTAATTATGTTTTTGTTCAGTTTTAAGCTGTCAATTATATTTGTGTTCTATTTCAAGCATTCAGCTCTTTCAGCAAGAATTTTATAGCTAAAAATATATCCATGCTCTTTCAACGTCTTTATTTTCTGCCCCTGTGGTACCATTAGTCATCATTAGCGTAGGATTCTGATCAAGGAAGGAAGCATGTAGATAATGGAAATACCAATATAAAGATGAGGATTGTGATGCAAAATACTATGTTTATGAATTATTTCCACTAGCACTCTGGGGATAATACAGTCTTCTGTCTGCTAAAGACCTTAGAACTTATAAAAAAAACATAGATGCTAGCTGGAATGTCCCACATTTGAGGAATGCTTTCTTTTGCAACTGCACTATACTGTCAAATTTTTGTTAAATGTACTAGTCTATAATTTTATAGCTTATATACTAGGTGACACAAATTGTGTATATATAAAACAGCAGAGGTCTAAGGCATGCGACTCAAACAATAATTCACTAATTATTGTTATGACATAAACTGCTAAGGAAGTAATTAAAATTCTATGATGTAGTGTTTCAAACCTGAACTGCGAAAAAAAAGAATGAGACCTATCTTTTGAGATATTATGAAATCAGTTATTATATGACAATATATAATGAGAAATGAAACATTTATTGGGTGCCTATAAGTATGACAAGGTTGAGTGTCTCAAAGATGAACAGGACATATTTCTTAACATCAAGATGCTCACTATCTAGTCATCAAGACATATATGTCAATAATTACTATTCCATTTAGATGATTCTATTCTAGAGGTTGGTACACATTACCACAGGTGCAAGGAAAATGGGATGGAAATTTTCCGGGAACTGACAGAGCAGTATCTCAGAAGAGATAACATTTTGAATGTAGGTTTGAAAAATGAGAAAGAGTTATCTAAGTGGAAAACTGAGAAGAGATATTTCGGAAAGAGGGAACATCAGCTGAAAATTAGAGGCATGGTGGAACAGAGCATACGTGGAGATTGCAGAGAGTGGTAAGGCTGTCATGGAGGGCATCGTGGTTGGAAAAGGGAAGCAGCTGAGTCCAGAATGGCACATTAGGAGGAGATTGCAGGATTTTGCATTGTAAACCATGCTAAATAGGTTACATTTCATCCTGGGAGCCAAAAAAAAAAAGAGGCCACTTAAGGGTATGAACCAGGAAAGTGACAGATTTGTTTTAAATATATTACTATGGTAGATGCTGTCCTTGATGGGAACACTTGGTGGTTGTAATTCCCTTAGCATCCAGTACCATGCAGAATGCAGAATGTTTCCTCAGTGGACACTCAACAGACCGTCCATTAACCAAGTGAGAGCGGCCTTGGGTTGAACGGTTCTAATGTAATATATCATTGACTGTCCTGGTATGTGTGTGTGTGCGTGCGTGTGTGTGTGTGTGTAAGCTTTGTCTATCTCTCGTTCATGAATTAATGCATTAATTCAAAAGTTCAGTATATACTCACTATTAACTACATACTATAATAAATTCTGGGATACAGAAAAAACAAAACAAAATCTCTAACAAACTATTCGATATTGTTTCATTTATTCATTCATTCAATGACCCCGCTTATGGTTTGAATGCTTTCCCTCTCCTAAACTCATATTGGAATTTAATTGCCATTTAACTGCCCTTTTGGGTGGGACTGTTATAGAAGGGTGAGTTTGGCCCCCTGCTCTTTCTTAGTCCTTCTGCCTTTTGCTACGTGAACATGCAGCCTTCCCCCCCACTGCGGGACTCAGTGTGCAAGGCACCATCCGGGAATCATGATCGCCAAACCTGCCAACACCTTGACCTTAGACTTCCCAGTTCCAGAACAGTGAGCCAATAAATTTCTGCTCTTTAAAAATTACCCAGTCTCTGCTATTCTGTTATAGTGGCACAAAATGGACTAAGAGAAACTCTTTCAAAAATATCTGAGTGCCTGACACATGCTAGTTACTGTTCCAGGAGGCACACTGATAAATAAACAGGTAACATAACTGTATAGTCTGTGTTACGAGAGAGTCAATGCAGAAGGAAACAGGAGAGCATGGCGTCAGTTCTGTGGAAAAGTTCTGAGAAATTTTCTAGTGGGAGTGAAGTCTGAACTGAGGCAGAAGGATAAATAGACGTTACCAGGAGAAGAACAGGAAGGGAAGAGTTGTGGCCTGAGGCCTCTGAGTGAAGGGAGCAGCACTTCTTAGGCCTGAAAAGAGAAAGAACTCGGTGCATCCCTTGTTCTGCATGCAGGAGGTCAGCGTGGCTGGAGCAGAGGGTATAAGGTTGGGGAGAGGGAGATGGAGCTGGAAGAGGGAAGCAGGGCCCAGTTGTGAAGGGCCTTGTGTTTCTTAAAAGGTTTGGGCTTGGTCAATCATGAGGATATAATTGTAAATGAGACAGATGTGATCTCTTGTCTCTGAAAACCCACAGCCTGGTGACCCTGACAGAACATGGTCAGAATTGGATTTTAGAAAGACCAGTCTGGATCTCTGTGGAGAAAGGGCCAGTTGGGGGAAAGGAGAGAGAAGGCTGGAAGCAAAAGACCTGTCTAGTCCATGGATATATTCCCAACAGCCAACACAGGGCCTAGACCATAGTAGGTGTTCAATAAATGCAAACATGGGATGGGGTGGGTGTCACAGGTAAATCCTCCTTGTTAGCACCACAGACCACCCATTCGCCATTCGGCTTCCAAAGAAACCAACCATAAGTTTCTAATAAACAGTCTATGAGGTTAAACCTTCACATGTTTTCTTGAAGCTAGTTATTTTCTGTTCCCAAAGCCTGTTGATAGATATTCCCTTAGGGACCTACAAGGACAATGACTAATCTCACAGACTATTAGCCAAACTAGCTTTTTTCTCTCTTCGTCAATATATATTGCAATTACTACTCTATTATTTTATTACCTTATCCAAAATGTCCTGTACAAAATCCAGAGGTCTCCTTTAATGCCTTTTGCAAACAGCCAGAGTGATCTTTAGGGAATTGGGCAGGATTTGTGGGGCATAAGACCGAGGTTCTACTTCTGGCTCTGCCTCTTCATGGTTCTGTGATCACAAATGATCTAACCTTGCTGAGGCTAAATTTTCTCAGTGACAAAATCAGCATAACAATACCTAATTCATGTGGTTGTAAAAATTAAATGAGATGATATACATGAGGTATTTTGTAAAATCTATGGAACTCTAAAAACATTATCACTGAAGTTATAAAAATAATTAGGAAAATAATTGTACTTTTATTATTTTTATAACCCATACCTTGATAACATTTATCATAATTTCTTTCACTAATGCAGTTCACCCAGAATTATAGATCTATTTAGATCTCTAAAGGGGTGACTTAATGGAGTCACAGCAGGACACAAAAACTGTGAATGCACCAACTCACATTCCTAGAGTCTAATTTGGCCTCTCTGCTTAGACCAAACCTTGAAGATGATCAATAAGATGTTTGCCCAAGGAAGGAATGCAGCACCAGATCCACAAAGATTAGACCTGTGCCTACTGTCTGTGTAAAGGAATCACACCCTGCAAAACACAAGGAAATTAGGGGGGTAAAGTCATTTGTTAAAATTAGAGAAAATTCTTCACCGTCATTCTAAAGCGAAAAGCCATTAACACTTGCCTAAGAAGGAGTCATCTCTTGTTGATATAGCCCACACGTACATGTAGGTATATATCAGTGATATATGCAGCAGATATGAAAAACGAATGGATGTGAGCCAGGATGCTTTGAGGAAACACAATCCTCATCTCACAAAAGGGAAATAACCCACAAACACAAAAAGAAATCTTCTTAGCCTAATTCTCCATCAATTTCTAATTCATAATAATTTACATTTATATGCAATTTGCACATAATATTGCCAAACCCATTATGTTTATAGCTACAAATGGACTGAATCTGTATAATTTGCACTCCTTTCCAACATCGCTCATTCGCTTCTGAGAGCAGAACTAGCTAAGAACAGTTAAATATTCCTAGAGAAGCTTTTTAGCACTTTCCTGAGAGATGCAGATGTTCCCTAGTTCCCAATTCTATATAAATATATTTATGTAAAAAAATATAATATTTACTATGTGATGCTGTTTTCCATAATTAATATACCTTAGTCCACCACTCAAGAGAAATATTTACTAATTTGTCCCTTGGGCAGACATATTTCTAGCTGAGGAAAGCCTACACTTAACACCATTGCATGTAAAGTTCTAAGGACAGGGCCTGACACAGAGAAGATCATCAATAAAAGTAAGCAATTGTTATTGTTGTTATTTGATTGCACCCTTCTTCAAGTGTGAAGCAGAAATTTACACTCGGGAAGAGTATGCCCTTCCTTTTCCAAGTACCTCATAAAGTTTACCTTGTTCATACTAGACTATCTCCTCAGATTTTGCAGGCCTACAACTTCCCCACATGATTGGGGGCCCAATTTTATTCTGACAAAATTTCCATCATGTAATGCACTAATTTCCAGATGATCCAAATGGAAAATATAAAATCCTCTCCCAAAAGGCAAGAATGAACCTTTGAGAATTCTACTTTATTGAGTAGTATAAGCAAGCCTGGGCTATGGAAAACTGGATTCAAATACTAGTGTAATCATTTACTTAAAATAACCCTAGGTAAACTGTTTATCTTTCTGAACTTTGGGCTCATCTTCTGTAAAATGAGAATATTGATATTTACTGATGTTGCTGTGAAAATCAAATAAAATACTACATATTTGACAAACATGTATCTTCTTATATCTTATCTGGCACAAGGTAGGTACTCACCAAATGATACTCATCAAATCCTAATGTTCTTCTTCTTATTTAAGTTTCTTAAAACTGTGAGGTTGAAGGTGATAAAGACCTTCTCACAAGTCATAAAGAAGTTTTATTTGCTGTGCACTGGAAGTCAACCCAGGATTCAGTGACTTCTAGTTTCTCCTAAAGCCATGGTTAGATCAGCGTCTGAGTGACGCTGAGATGAGCCTATAAGTTTTGGATATTTTAGCTGACATCCTGTGGCTTGTGGATCCCGATTATTTTACGCTTCCAAGCAGATACTTGTTTTAGGCAAACCGTCACAACCCAACACAAGGAATCTCTTTGTCTCCTCTATGGATCTTGCCTCCAGAGCCTGCTGCAGATTTTGTAAAAAGGCTCCAGTGCTCTCTGAGGGTCAATGTATATTTTGGAAACAGCCAAAAATCATTTTGAATCCAGAAAATAAGACAGAGGATAAACTTGGAGTAACAAATTCAAAAATATTTTCAACAATGGCCTAGGATCCCAGGATCGCCTCCCAGGATTATTACTTTAAAAACACACAACTTAGTGCATCCACAGGTGTGTTTACAAAACAAAACAGTCTCTGTGCTTTTCCAAAAATTATCTTCCAATTTTGAAAATAAATGCATACCATTATCAGGACATTAGGACGATATTAAAGTGTTTTCCAAGCATGTTAGAAACAAACTCACACCCGGTGGCTACGACTGTTCAACAGTGGAAGTGAACCAGAAGAACACCTATGAGAGAAACAGATGTGGCTTGGGTAAACTCAAGGAAGCAGACCTGGACCGTGCTACTGTTTGGTAAGCAGAGACATAATGAATGTGACGAGGAAGGAAATACAAAGAGCCAGAAGTTGGCAGTGTTTTGTTCACTGTTGAGGCCAATGAGCACAAGCTTTGCCATCACCGCAGTGGCGCTTTCTGCTGTGGAGCAAGTTGATTTATGGGGTTTCCCCTTAACCATGCTAAAACATCTCTCAAGACTAGCCACCTTGATTTGCTCTGATTATAGTCTAGGCGAGTGACCTTCTGAGAACACTGAAAGGTGACAGGCTGTGAGCTGACCCTGGACCACAGTGAACTACAAAATCATTCAGAAAATCAAAATCACCTTAAACTCACTATCCAGAGATAATCACTGTTAACATGGTGGTGTATTTCATCTGGACTATTTTTTTTTTTTATACAGCTGAGATCAAATTGCACATTTGGTTTTTTATTTTGTTTCTTATTGAGCACTAAAACCTACATATTTTCTGAATTCCCATAAAGTATTCATAAGTATAACCATTAAAACTGTGTAATACCCCATCAAGTGAATTTTTCAGTGCACTAAACTAACCCTCTATTGGTGGATATTTGGGTGGTCTCTAAATTTTTTTGTAGAGAACGCTATAATAGGCATACTAGTAGAAAAGGCCCATTCTCTATTTGGGAGTATTTCCTTGGTTTGAGAAGTTAAAGTTGATTTTTAAGCTGACTCACCTCCCTGTTTCTATGTCTAATTGCCTATTGGACTCTCCCACTTGGAAATTAACATGCCCCAAGCAGAGCAGAACTGAGGGTGAGCCTACCCCTCCCTCGCCCCAGCCTAGGCACATGAATGTGTCTCTGCTCTGGGAGAGACCTGTCCTCAAGCATGAGCCAGGCAATCGCTGGCAGGGGAAAGTGACAAAGACCGATAGGAGTGGGACGTTGGTGGGGGAGGAAGAGAAAGGTGGCTCTCGTCCCCATCCTTTAAAACCTGGGCCTATGGATCTTGACTAAGTAAACTTTGACACCAGTAAGATCATGTGACATTTCACTCTATTTTTGAAACTCCCGTTTATTAGCTCCTTCATTACCTTATCAATCCTCACAAGAGCCCTGGCTCTGAAGTAGCTTCTAATACCAGCCCCATCTTACTGAGACTCAGAAACGTTAAGTGCTTTGTCCAAAGTCAGGCATACAATAAGTGGTCAAGCTGTATTCAGACCCAGATCTGTTTACTCTGAGTCTGTAATATTTCTACTTCGCTATGATGTTTCCTCTCCAGTAGGTATGTTGGGGTAGAAGGGAAAATAAACCAGGCTACTAGAGGTTTTATTATTCTTTTTGAATGTGTTCAAGAGGCAATGATGGCAAGCATCAATCTATAATTCTAAACAAACGCAGTTTAAAATCCCACATGGACTGTCTTGCACGCTGATCCACCTGAGACCCCCAGTTTGAGTGATGATAGAAGCAGCTGGAGGTTCACAGTAGTTAGGGGAGATTATATATGTTCTGGGAGCTCAGGAGGGCTAAGCACTCCACTATCTGTAATTGAAAATGTACTAGAGCAAATGGAAGCTTGTGATCCCCATGTGTATTTCATCAGATGCTTTTGACATTAAAGGAATTCCTGGAAAAATTATAAATTGGAACACTTGTCACAAAGTACTAACAGAAAAAATCATACTTAGACTCTGGAAAGAAAAGAATAAATTGCTCATAAAATAATTCACAATACACTTCCAGTTAGAATGGTTATGAGAGACTAATGTGGTATAAAAGATAAGAAATAGAATTTTGAGAATGCATGGGAACCATTGCTAATTCTTTATAAAGAAGCAAGAATAATTGTATGGAGAGAATTAATTGTTCTGAATGGAATGCAATAGAAAGACAAAAATAAGCAATAACAGCAAAAGGCCTATGAGGGAGAAATAGGGGAAATATATTTTTTTCTTATTTCCAATTCTATAAGAAAATCCCACTCTAAGTAAAATCAACAAATTGCTTTTGCAATAGAAAATACTATGAAAACATAAGAAGTGTGCCCTCATTTTCTCATTTCATGATAAGAGAGACTCTAAGAGCCAATTTCAGTGAAAAGTACAGGTGCATTATTTAACTAAGTGCTGTAAAAATTATCATTTTCTCATTTTATAATAAGAGGGACTCTAAGAGTCAATTTTAGTAAAAAGTACAGATATATTATTGAATTAAGTACTGTAAAGGTACTTCCAGACAAGATGGTGGCAAGGGCTGTCCTTACCCCAAATTCCCAATAAAATGACAAACAAAATGTATAAACAGGACCCACACATAAGAAATCAAGAATGGGTCCCTGAGAGAATAGGACTAAATGGACCAGATTAATGGAACCCACTGAAGATCAACATGAGGTGAGTTACTAAAAAAGAACAGCATACCTAGAAAGAAACAAGAAACGGCCCTGGCTTGGAGGGTAAGAGCTTGAGAACAAGAGTAGGCTGAGCTGCTGAGGGGCAATGCACCCTGAAACTTTGTGTGGACTGCCAGCCATGGGCCCAATGCTGAACACCACGGACATTTGGACTGGGTAGAAATGTGTAAGACAAATAGAGAAGTGGGGTTTGTGTGTGGTGTGATGTGTGTGCACATACATGTTGCAGAGAGACGTTATAACAGTAGTAAATAAAAGAAAGTCCAATCTCTGGCTACAGCTGATATTTACTTTTCCCTTCTTTTTGTTATTCCTTCTGATCTGCACCTGAAGTTTCGTCTATAAAACATTTAGACAGGAACACACACACACTGTCTCTGATGGAGCCATCTGAGTTCCATTCCCAATAATGGACAAGCATATGCTAGAACAATGGAGCTAGGAAAAAAAATTCTGCTGTTCAAAGAAAAGGGGGAATTGGCAGGTATTTTTCTCTTCTTATGCTGTCTTTATCAGGTTTTGATGTCAGAGTTATCCTCTAAAATGGACTGGAGAACTTATACCTTTTTCCATGAACAGGAACAGTTTAACTAGCTCCAGTTAACCACACCAGAGCTCTCTCACAAAGCATTCAAGGGAGGGTACATTATATGGTTCAATTACACAATCATAATATGAGTGTGTGTGTGTTTATATAAACACACACACACACATACATATACACTCATATATATAAATACCTGAATAGGTGATATCCATGTAAAAGCAT
>NW_012136969.1:3446127-3447795 GCF_000956105.1 Propithecus coquereli | reverse complement strand
TTGATTGATATATATTCCATTATATTAATAAATCATAATATATTTATCCATTCTTTTATTAGTATACAATTATAATTTAAATTGCTCATAGGTTTTCATTATTACAATGATAGCTGCAAGAAATCTTTGCACCTATGCCAGAAATTATCTCTGTGTATACCTAGAAGAATTGCCAATCACAAGGTAGATACATTATCAACTTAGTGGATATTGCTAAATTACTCTGCAAAGTCAATGAAGCAATTTATATTCCCACCAACTATGTAGGGAGTTCCCCTTTCCCCATGTTTATCGATACTTGATATATCAAACTTTTTTTTTTTTTGGTCAGGCACATGGGCGTGAAATGATAACTCATTTTAATTTTTCTTCTCTGATAACTAAAATGTTGAGTATCTTTTCATGTAGTTTTTGGCCACTTGGGTCTTCTTATTTGTAAAGTACTGCATATATCCTTTGTGTATTTTTCTATTGGGTTATGTTATCTCCCTTCTAAAGACATAAAATATTCATTTATTCTAGATACTAATTCTTTTTTAGTTAAATGCATGAAAGTCTCTTCTTCCAGTCATGGCTTGACCTATCACTTTGCTTATGGTCTTTTAATACACGATGTTTTCAGTTTAGTCAAATACATAATATCCATCTCTTCTTTGATAGCTATGCTTCCAATATTTTCAGAAACTACCCAATATCCTGATGGCATAGTTTTTCTTCAGTGTTTAAGATAACTTTGCAGAAGCCAATGCTCACCTGCTCCCTCTGCCCGTGCACTGAGTGGGGTAAATTACTGTGCCTAGTGCAACGTCCACAGCATCAGAACCTGAAGACATCAAAGCTCTCGCGGTAGTGTAGCTCTCCCCTTCCTTCATTTATAAACTAAGTCTCCTAGGGAAGTCTTAGTTATCATGTGGTATTTTGTGACTTTATAGCATTTTGTAAATACTAACTGCAAAGACTTTGGGAGTGGTAGAAGAAAAGCAGTTGAAGATGGAGAGCCCTATGCTTAACCACAACTGTTATCACAGTGGGGACGATGGCACAAAAATATAAAATTTTGGTTAGTACAATATCACCCAAATCTAACTCCCTCACACAACATTTAAGACAAACTTTAAATTCAAGCATGTTCATAGAAGTTCAAATCGTTTTATATTTACCCAGAACTACTAGTATTCTTATTTAATAACTACACAGGAGAAGTTGACATTTATGTAAAGACAAAATAATTTGCTTGTGGGGATGAAGAAGTTTGAGCATTCTGAAAATGATGATGATTTTTTTTCTTTCAACTGTAACCTTAGATGAGAAACGTAAAATTATACCAATAATATTAAAAGGATAGAAATAGTAAAAGGAAGCTGAGCACAGTGGCTTATGCCTATAAACCTAGCACTTTGGGAGACCAAGGCAGGAGGATCGCTTGAGGCCAGGAGCTTAAGATCAGCCTGAGCAAGAGTGAGACACCATCTCTACAAAAAAAAAATAGAAAAATTAGCCAGGCATGGTGGTGCACCTGTAGTCCCAGCTACTCGGGAGGCTGAGGCAGGAGAATCACTTGAGCCCAGGAATTTGAGGTTACAATGAGCTACGATGAGGCCACTGCACTGTAGCCTGGGCAACAGAGTGTGACCCTGTCTCAAAAAAAAAAAAAAAAATAGTAGAAGG
>NW_012136969.1:3440993-3443232 GCF_000956105.1 Propithecus coquereli | reverse complement strand
GCATTACAGGATTGACTGAAGGCCAGCACGGATTCCATGTGCATCAGTTTGGAGATAACACACAAGGCTGTACCAGTGCAGGTCCTCACTTTAATCCTCACTCCGAAAAACATGGTGGGCCAAAGGATCAAGAGAGGCACATTGGAGAGCTGGGCAATGTGACTGCTGGCAAAGATGGTGACGCCATTGTGCCTATTGAAGATTCTGTGATCTCGCTCTCAGGCGAACATTCCATCATTGGCCGCACAATAGTGGTCCATGAAAAACCAGATGACTTGGGCAAAGGTAGAAATGAAGAAAGTACAAAGACGGGAAATGCTGGAAGTGGGTTGGCTTGTGCTGTAATTGGGATTGCCCAATAAACATTCCCAAGGATGTGGTCTGAGTCCTAGTAACTCATCTGTTATCCTGCTAGTTGTAGACTGTAACTTGATAAACATTAAACATTGTAATCTTAAAAGTGTAAAAAAAAAAAACAAAACGGGATTAGGCACAGGACCTGGCCTCAACGAGCTCACAGTATAATATGTAAAGTAAGAACAATAATTATAAATGTTATGATAAATTACTAGGCATTGTTCAAACTGCCATAGTTCCCTAAACAGTCTCTTTACCAATCAGTGGCTTCTACTATCAGTTTCCTATAAGGCTCCTCCCATTAAGGAGAGTTGCCTGGGAGAATATTGCCTCTGGGATGCTCAGTCAGCCTTGCCTATTCCCTGTTTCCAAACCTTCTCCTCAACACATTTCTCTCTTCACTTTCTCCTTGGTCTCAACACTTTGGATTGTTTCCACCTATTTGAGCTCATCCTTGCCTAAGACTTAGATCTGATGTGGAATGACTTTAAATGCAAATTCTTAGGCCTCCCTGGGCCTGTCTTCAGAAACTCTGGAGGGGTAGGGGGCTCAGCAATCTTTATTTAACAATTAACAGTTCCTCTTATATTTTGGATGTAGAAGTGCATCTTACACCCCTGGCCCCTCTATGCATATATATTCTTAAATATTACACAATTTGGTTTTGCAACTGTTTGGCAGGTTAAAGATCAGGATTTATATTACTTCAGAGTTGACAGAATAATTTATTACTCCAGTCATTATGAGAATAGATTATCGATGTTATAGATACACTCAAATATTTAGAGAATATTATGTATTCTATTGTCATAGAGGCTCAATGCATGCATTCAAACACACAGTGTGCCCCAAAAAGTAGCAAACAAAATTTAATTTGAACATATTTTTTTGCGTATTATGTCAAACTGATTTTTAAATTCATTACCCCAAGTACTACAGAGAGATGCTAATCAGTACTTTGAGAACAAAGGGTTTTATACTAAAAAAAAAAACAAAAAACCTTAAGAAACTGCTTTATTAAATCCTTCTCCAAGCACTTAATAAATACGTACTAAAGATTTGAGATGCTCTGGAGTGAAAAAGAAACTTGTTAACTTTATTTAGTATTTTACAAACAAACTTCTTTGGGCAGAGGATGATCTTTTTTTTCCTTCTTTTCTGCACATTCTTTACCACCGATTTGCTTAGCACTGAATTCATTTACTCAACAAATATATGCTGTAAATATATGTAACAACAATAAGCTAGGCAATGTGTTAGATTGGAGGATAAAATGGTGAATAAACTAGATACACTCTTCAAAAGCCACATTCATTATCACTTGAAACTTGTCAAGTCACACAGGTTTCTCATAGCCCAAGGGGCCCTGATGCAATGCAACTGGCTCTATTGCCTCAGTTCTACCACTGCCCTTCCTTGAGTCACAGTTTACAAGAGGCTTCAAGAATCTCCAAACTCAAGAGCTACTGCTGAGCTGGGCTTGCCAAGGGACTCTCCAGGTGGCTACATATCCAAGTTAGTCCTCTAACAAGTACAGTATTACAGAATCTGTCTTGGCAGCAACGGCTGCTTCAAAACAGACATTGGAACTAGTTATTGAATAAAAATTTAAGCTGAAAATTTTATTCTTTGCAGTAGTTTGTTCATATTATGGAATACTGCCTATTATTTCTAAGGCTGTTTTGAATGTCCACTGACAAATGATGCAGATAGTTGAGGCATTTATTTGGTAACTCGGTGGACAATGCTTTGTTATTACTCTTTTGTTGTTACTGGGTTATTATTTTTATCCTGAAATAAAAAGCACTAATTGAGTCCACGGAAAGAGCAGATCTTCCTCTTCCCCATCCCACTGCTTTGGGAATGACCAAAAGAATGTTAC
>NW_012136969.1:3438317-3439638 GCF_000956105.1 Propithecus coquereli | reverse complement strand
CTTCTAAAGTGCTCTTAGAGAACATAGCATAACTCTATATGGAGTGTAAATGCAATATGTGCATGTGTATTTGCACACAATAAACTTTATAGTATTAAACAATTCATTCTTGGAGCCTGTTTGTGATAGCACTTTATGAGATGGCTTTAAACAAGAGGTAGGAGAAACTGGAGCTATTTGTGTTTGTCTCAAGGGAATAAAAACTTTTTTTTGAATTCTCTCATACATGTAATATTTGAGATTTATAGAAACAGCATCCTTTTCCCAAGAGAATAAAAACCCTCTCCCTAAGTGAAAAATAACCCTGCAACACGTAGGTCATCTGTTCCATCAGTTACTCATATAAAAGATGCAGAAATTTGAGAAAAACAATTTAAACTCTGTTGCAAAAGCACATATTTCCCTAGTACATTCTGCTCTACCAAAAAAAAAGGCCTAAAATTGTTAAAGATTTCTCTTTCTGCTTTGCCCCTCTACCCTCCCTGGTTCACTCCTCTACCCCATAGAAACCCTACAGTTCCAGAGGAGGCTATGTAATCAAGGATAGCTGTTCACAACATCACCAGTCAGCTTGTTTTGCCAGACACCCTGATGAATGCTCCACGTATTCAGGAATGTTCTGACACAAATGGGGAAAATAAAATCCTTCTTCCTTTTCAAGATAAAGCTTCTTCATCACCAAAATCCTGAGTTTCCTTCTGACCCCTCTTTAACCCCTGAAGGCTGCCTTTCCCCATGCAGGACATTAGTGTCTTGAAGTCCTGTTCAAGGCATGCTTCCTCATCTCCCAGCACTGGACCTCTTAGACACTGCCTTCTTCTGAGCGTCCCACCACCCTTGGCTTTCCCATCATTTCTCAAGCATGGTTCTTCTGGAATACATCTGACTCCCCTTCTCAGCTCACCTTGCCTTCTTCTCTTTGAAATACTGATGTTCCAGATGTTTCATCTTCGGTCCTGTTTTGTGCCCTATATTCTCTCCTTGAGCCAAGTATCCTTAGGTAAGTCACTTCCCGTCTCTGGTCCTCAGTTTACACATATGTGGTGAGAGGGAAAGATAATGGACTGGATAGTTTTTGAGGTTTAATCCCATCCTCAAATTCTGTGATAATAAATCAGAGGGAAGAAGTGACAGTGGGAATAGAGAGCTGCAAATGCTGGCTGAGAAAAAAGATGGGTTCAGGGAAATGGACCTCCAGAAGGACATCCTGAGAAGACTGGGTGCCACAGCTCACAATGGGTCTTGACAAGCACTCCCACAGGAGTTGGACCCCAGTAACCCTGTGGATCCCACCCTCTTTGGGAGAGAAAGGGAGGCCAAA
>NW_012136969.1:3435633-3438267 GCF_000956105.1 Propithecus coquereli | reverse complement strand
GTACTATTCAGCTATAAGAAACAATGGTGATATAGCACCTCTTGTATTTTCCTGGATAGAGCTGGAACGCATTCTACTAAGTGAAGTATCCCAAGAACGGAAAAATAAGCACCACATGTACTCACCAGCAAATTGGTTTCATTGATCAACACCTAAGTGCACATATAAGAATAACATTTATCTGGTGTCCGGCAGATGGGAGGGGGGAGGAGGGAATGGGTACACACAGACATAATGAGTGCAACGCACACCATCCGGGGGATGGACACGCTTGAAGCTCTGACTTGGGGGGAGGGGGCCAAGGGCAAGGTAACCTAAACATTTGTACCCCCATAATATGCAGAAATAGAGCAGATTCTACCTTCAGTGAATGTAAGGATCATAGTAATGATATCACTCTAAAATAGAGAAGAACTGAAAATTATATAAGACAAGAAGAGTAAAAAAGGATGAGATCCCTCCCAAATCTGAATCTAATATTGTGACTAACCAGTCGTGTAACTCTGTTCTGGCAACTATCACAATAAGAGTTCTGTCCATTCTGAAGGTACACTAAAGGGCCACAAACCCACTCAGGCTTCAGTGACAATCTAGAGGCCCCTGTGCACCCAATCCCCAGTATCAAGAAGCCGACAGCTCCAACTTAGTTTCCTAATTGTACCCTCTGTCCTCAAGCATCCAGTTTATCAGGAGTTAAACCTCTGATCCAAGTGCTCCTCCCAAATAAAAGAATGAAAAAGAAATCTTCTCTGATTAAGGAAATTGCAGGTTTTGAAGTATGTTGATGTTCAAAAAGGATATTGTGATATAATACAGTTCCTTAACATTTTCATATAAATATTCCTAAATTATTCTGTGATTACTTTCTTTGAAAATTAAGAGACAATGATGAGGTTTATTGAAATGTCCCCTAATTTCCTTTTTCTCATTTTCCATCAATGACATCACAAACACATGTCTCTAAACAACACATCAGCTTAACTCATGAGAAATCCTTGCACACAGTCATGGCAATCCAAAGCTGTACTTCCTCATTTGAGATAAGCTTCAACTTTCTCAAGTTCGTATCAAACTAATGGTAAAGAATTTATCTGGCAAATTGAAAATTATTCTTTCTGTTTTTATTTTCACAGATCTTTATAATCTTTTTTGTAAAGCAAAATAGATGTGGAAAATACTAAAGCTTCCAAAATGCTCCTGGATTTCTCCCTACTGTATAATACACATGCTACTACAAAGTAGGAGTAATATTCCCATCTAATAACTATTTTAGAAATACAAAATAAATTTGAATTCTTATTACAAAGAATATTACACTGATTGATATATGAAAAACCGTTCAGTGAAATCTGTAATTGGGCTTAAAGGACTCTCGATATTTGAAAACTGACCTCGAAATTGAAGGGAATGGAATACACAAGGCTGATGAAAAGCTGATCTCTTGGAAGCAAACCACATTACATAACATTTATTCTCTTACTTCTAGAGGTTCAGGGATTCAAAATGGGATTGGGGGAGGGAGGTTGTGCCGCCAGTCTCCTGCAGCGTCTGTTTCGTCCTTACAGGCTCTCTGAGCCCGGACCCGCGCGTGTGCCCCGCGAGTCATGACGTTGAAGGCTGTGTGTGTGTTGAAGGGCGACGGCCTGGTGCAGGGCACCATCCACTTCGAGCAGCAGGAAAATGGACCAGTGGTGATAAAGGGACGCATTACAGGATTGACTGAAGGCCAGCACGGATTCCATGTGCATCAGTTTGGAGATAACACACAAGGCTGTACCAGTGCAGGTCCTCACTTTAATCCTCACTCCGAAAAACATGGTGGGCCAAAGGATCAAGAGAGGCACATTGGAGACCTGGGCAATGTGACTGCTGGCAAAGATGGTGAGGCCATTGTGCCTATTGAAGATTCTGTGATCTCGCTCTCAGGGGAACATTCCATCATTGGCCGCACAATAGTGGTCCATGAAAAACCAGATGACTTGGGCAAAGGTGGAAATGAAGAAAGTACAAAGACGGGAAATGCTGGAAGTCGGTTGGCTTGTGCTGTAATTGGGATTGCCCAATAAACATTCCCAAGGATGTGGTCTGAGTCCTAGTAACTCATCTGTTATCCTGCTAGTTGTAGACTGTAACTTGATAAACATTAAACACCGTAATCTTAAAAGTGTAAAAAAAAAAACAAAACGGGATTAGGCACAGGACCTGGCCTCAACGAGCTCACAGTATAATATGTAAAGTAAGAACAATAATTATAAATGTTATGATAAATTACTAGGCATTGTTCAAACTGCCATAGTTCCCTAAACAGTCTCTTTACCAATCAGTGGCTTCTACTATCAGTTTCCTATAAGGCTCCTCCCATTAAGGAGAGTTGCCTGGGAGAATATTGCCTCTGGGATGCTCAGTCAGCCTTGCCTATTCCCTGTTTCCAAACCTTCTCCTCAACACATTTCTCTCTTCACTTTCTCCTTGGTCTCAACACTTTGGATTGTTTCCACCTATTTGAGCTCATCCTTGCCTAAGACTTAGATCTGATGTGGAATGACTTTAAATGCAAATTCTTAGGCCTCCCTGGGCCTGTCTTCAGAAACTCTGGAGGGGTAGGGGGCTCAGCAATCTTTATTTAACAATTAA
>NW_012136969.1:3428575-3430884 GCF_000956105.1 Propithecus coquereli | reverse complement strand
GGCTCGCTGGCTCTCACTAATCTCAAGGGGAAAACGACTGACATCAAAGTGTTCAATGGACTTATAAGCAGCTTCTCTCCAGCACCCTCTTTGATCTAAAAGCTGCCTGCTTTTAGAGATAGTTTTCAGTTACGTAAATCATCTTTTTACTAGTCTCGTTTAGCCCAGGGTCAGGTAACTAGCATGCAAGTATATTTCATTAGGAGGAATTCTGGTTTTGCACCATTGGGTACACTTGACTCATAGGAATGAGAAATGGATGAAGTTTGCACTTGCAGTTTTTCTGATGCTTGGGCCCTTGTTACCAAACTGTTGAACCCCCTGAATTAAGTCCCTAGAACAAGTCTGAAGTCTTTATAAGAGCAAATTATAACCTATATTGGACTCTACAATTCCCTTAAAAAGTGGCATAATATTATCACATTCATTTTTTATTTATTTTAAAGGATTGCCCTTTATTGAGCAAAGAGGGGACTCAGGTAAGAGCTATGCTATGAAAGTAATAAGGTAGAGCTAATGTAGTTAATCTCAGCCTACATCTCAGATGTGCAAGAGAACATTACAGTAATTTTAATAACTTGACCTGAAATCTACCTTGAGTTTCCATGCCACCAAGATAACATAAACTCAATCGAACGTAATTTAGGGTTCCCTCCCCATGCCCAGGAGTGTGTCTACGATCTGGGTGAATTATATGGTAACATGTCATTCTGACGCAAGGGGTGAGATTCTAATCTCAAGTTCAGTATCTTATGTTCATGCAGTTCTCCTCTTAGAATGCTACAACCTGCTCCGGTTCTCTGTAATCAGTCGCCACAGATCACCACTGAAAGAAATACCACCAGCTTCTCTCTGCCTGTCCCCTTCAGGTCTGAAGGCTTGCTTCCAATTTCCTTTCACTTTATGGGAATATAATGTATTCTAACCTTTCTGCATCAGACAGGGACATCAAAATCTCTGCCAAATTGCCTAAAACCTATTCTCCAAACTTACCACACCTGTTTTCTCTCTGAACCCCAGACTTCCCCCAGAAAGCAGGATACAGGTCCATCTCCCTGGAACAATCCATCCTCCTTCCTCCAGCTGAGGATAGAAAGGTATTTACCCATTCTCCTTCACCTCAAACAATGTGGCTGTGCTTAAAGTCTTCTCCAGTTACCTAAGGGCCTAGGCTTTTGAAGACAAGGTCAACAAGACTCCTTTGTTTCTGTCCTTTATCCTGTCCCCTACCTTCCCTGAACAAGGAGCATAGAACTGCCCAGCTCCTTGAACAAGGTAAGGGGTGGGAGGTTCACGAGAAAGTGAAGCAACTGAAGATAAAAAAAAAAAAAAAAATTGTTCATATCTCAAAATGTTATCTCACCACACTCACCACACTTATTGGGTATCCTTCCCTCATTAATACTGTTTGAATTGCCTCCTGTGGTTTGTTTCTCGGTTTTGTTGGGTTTTGTTTCCCTGTTTACTAATGCTTGTCATGAGATGGCTTGGGTGTGCTGTCACTCCTCCTCCTTACAACCCATTCAGATGCTGCCACTTTCCTTCATGTATCTAAATAAAGAGTTTGGGAGGTTGTGTACAGCTGCAGCTTCATTTATGATTCCTAGCAGATATTCATCTAGTGATGCACTACTGGGCTGAGGTTGGATCTTCCCTTCCTCAATCTGGTCATTTCTCTCATCCCTCTATATTTGTTACTCTGAGTGTCTCCACCTGTCTCCACCTCTGTTTTCATTTCTTTGTCTGAATAAACATCTCATGATACAAGACACTTCTCTTGTAGTCCATCATATGATGCACTTTTCTCCAAGCCTCTCTCTCTCCTGCAGTGTTGTGTCTTTGAGGTCATATTTTCTGCATGGATTGGAGAAGGAGGCGCACCTTAGAGGGGTGACAGGCTGGAACACTGTTGCAGAGTGGGGGAGAAAGGATTGTGGCTCGGTCTGGCTCAGAGGACATTTCATCCATCGCCGCAAAATGTCTCCAGGTTTTTATGATTGTGTGATCCTTCATTATCCTGAGTTAGGTATATAGGGAGGGGATCAGTTAGAGTTTTTGATCGCCTTCTAGAAGGGCTATCTTACGTGGCACATCATCTAGGAAAGTACTTCTCAATCCTTCCTTTACAATGATGCAGTTAACAAAAAGTCAGACCAGATTTTGAACTACGGTCCTCTCTTTTACTGTCACTGCCATTGTTAATTTTGTTATTTTTTCATATCCTTTTGGATTTTCAGTGGAATTTTGGTAGCATATCTAATAGGGACATCTAGCTTATCACCCTGCTAAACCAGTTGTCCTAAAGCTGG